>NC_048300.1:68794192-69053972 GCF_013100865.1 Trachemys scripta elegans | reverse complement strand
GCGGCCGGGGGGGGGGGGGGGGGGGGGGGTTCGGCAGCGCAGCTCGGCAGTGGGGGTGTTTGGCGGCGCTCGGCGGGAGGTGTATGTGGCGGCGGGTGGGTTCGGCAGTGCGGCGCTCGGCAGGAGGCTGGGGGGTTCGGCGGCATGGCACTCTGCGGGGGGCTGGGAGGTTCGGCAGGGGGGGTTCAGCGGTTCCGCGCTCCGCGGGGGGCGGGGGGGGTTTGGCGGCACTCCGCGGGTGGATGGGGGTGGCGTCGCGGTGCTGAGGGTTTGTTATGGCGGTGCTATGGAGGGCGGCATTTTTTTTTTTTTTTGCTTGAGGCGGCAAAACAGTTAGAGCTGGCCCTGTCCTTGAGGACCTGCTCCATGATTTTTCCAGGGACTGAGGTGAGGCTGACTGGCCTGGAGTTCCCCAGATCCTCCTTCTTCCCTTTTTTAAAGATGGGCACTACATTAGCCTTTTTCTAGTGATCCAGGACCTCTCCCGATCGCCATGAGTTTTCAAAGGTAATGGCCAATGGTTCTGCAATCACATCCGCCAACTCCTTTAGCACTCTCAGATGCAGTGCATCCAGCCCCAGGGACTTGTCATCCAGCTTTTCTAAATAGTCTTGAACCACCTCTTTCTCCACAGAGGGCTGGTCTCCTCCTCCCCATGTTGTGCTAGCCAGTGCAGTAGTCTGGGAGCTGACCTTGTTCGTGAAGACAGAGGCAAAAAAAGCATTGAGTACATTAGCTTTTTCCACATCCTCTGTCACTAAGTTGCCTCCCTAAGAAGCCCACACTTTCCTTGACTTTCTTCTGGTTGCTAACATACCTGAAGAAACCCTTCTTGTTACTCTTAACATCTCTTGCTAGCTGCAACTCCAAGTGTGATTTGGCCTTCCTGATTTCACTCCTGCATGCCTGAGCAATATTTTTATACTCCTCCCTGGTCATTTGTCTAATCTTCCAATTCTTGTAAGCATCTTCTTTTGTGTTTAAGATCAGCAAGGATTTCACTGTTAAGCCAACGTGATCACCTGCCATATTTACTATTCTTTCTACACATCGGGATGGTTTGTTCCTGCAACCTCAATAAGGATTTTTTAAAATACAGCTGGCTCTCCTGGACTCCTTTCCCCCTCATGTTATTCTACCAGGGGATCCTGCCCATCTGTTCCCTGAGGGAGTCAAAGTCTGCTTTTCTGAAGTCCAGGGTCCGTATTCTGCTGCTCTCCTTTCTTCCTTGTGTCAGGATCCTCAACTTGACTATCTCATGGTCACTGCCTCCCAGGTTCCCATCCACTTTTGCTTCCCCTACTAATTCTTCCCTGTTTGTGAACAGCAGGTCAAGAAGACCTCTGCCTTAGTTGGTTCCTCCAGCACTTGCACCAGGAAATGCTCCCCTACACTTTCCAAAAACTTCCTGGATTGTCTGTGCACCACTGTATTGCTCTCCCAGCAGATATCAGGGTGATTGAAGACTCCCAGGAGAACCAGGGCCTGTGATCTAGTAACTTCTGTTAGTTGCTGGAAGAAAGCCTCGTCCACCTCATCCCTCTGGTCTGGTGGTCTATAGCAGACTCCCACCACAACATCATTCTCATTGCTCACACTTCTAAACTTAATCCAGAGACTCTCAGGTTTTTCTGCAGTTTCATACTAGAGCTCTGAGCAATCATACCGCTCTCTTACATACAATGCAACTCCCCCACCTTTTCTGCCCTGCCTGTCCTTCCTGAACAGTTTATATTCATCCATGACAGTACTCAAGTCATGTGAGTTATCCCACCAAGTCTCTGTTATTCCAATCACATCATAATTCCTTGACTGTGCCAGGACTTCCAGTTCTCCCTACTTGTTTCCCAGGCTTCTTGCATTTGTGTATAGGCACTTAAGATAACTCGTTGATCATCCTGCTTTCTCAGTATGAGGCAGTATTCACCACTGTCATGTAATTAGAATACGTTTTGTATGAAGTATGTCTTGTGAGGTATCATTCTAAAAGTCTTGATCTGCTAGACAGTAAGATCTTGTTGGATTGTAGGTGTTATCATCATATGTGAAGTTATGAAGTTTGGCTATGTATGTATTACTGAAACATGTGAGGTTGAAAACACCCACAAGCAGCCTTTCAAGTACAACAGTAAAAAGGCCAAACAACATTAATGGCTTATTGAGGAAATGCACACAAGCACGAGGATTACCCCAGGAACTGTGTACAATAGAAACCGCTCAGAGATAGCACCACACAATGGGAACTGTTTGACCCAGATCACAGCAAAAGAGCTTTCCAGCAAGTGGGAAGAAGACATAAAAGTGGAACAATGATATCATGATGGTGCCTCACTCTCCCTACAACAACACACCTGGAAACACCTGAGGGGCAAGGACTGAACTGTGGGAAGCGATGGCCCCAGACTAGAGGGATTTTTAGCCTGTGTATGAAAACCTGGGGAAGCCAAGGCAACTTTTGCCTTAAGACTCTGCCAGCCTGTTTATCACTCAGGGTGAGTATTTGCTAATTTATATCCTACCTTTCTAGTGTGTTACGGTCAGTTTGTGGTTTTGTTTATTTATCTGCTTTGATCTGTTTGCTCTCTCTTATAATCACTTAAAATCTATCTTTTGTAGTTAATAAACTTGTTTGTTTGGTCTAAAAACTAGTGCATGGAAATCCTAACTGGGGGGCAAAAAGCTGTTGCATATCTTCCTCCACATCGAGAGAGGGGGCAAATTTCATAAGCTTACGCTGCACAGTTCTCTGTGCAGTGCAAGATGGTATAATTTTGGGTTTACACTCCAGAGGTTGGTGCATGCCTTAGTAACTGGGAGGTGCCTTAGCTGAGCCTTCCCATGCAGAACTGATCTCAGCATGTGTGTGTGAAGGGTGTGTCCCTACCTGTGTTTATGCTGTGAAAGAGCAAGCTTGGAGAGCTTGGCAACTTATCACAGCCCCACAGTGTGAAAGGGAGCCCAGGCTGGTGGGTCAGGCGGGCTCAGTGGTACCCCAGTTCCAAGTGGCACCCCTGGGGGAACCCGTCACACTTCCCGACTGCACAGGGAATATAGATACCAGTTTCCATTAATTTAAATGGAAACCAAATCCTCTAGGAAGCTTTGGAAAAATCTTAAACATCTGCTTGTGTGCTATAGGCCTGCAGACCACCATCCCCGCCCCCATTTAACTCCACTAAGAGTTCCATGGGCAGAGGACTGGGACCAATATTTTGTTACTTTGGGTAAATGAAACTTGAGTGATGAGAACCTAGGACTTCTTGGTTAAGAGGCACAAGGATGAACAACATTGGGCTGATTCATGATTCTGGAAGTCTTCCTATTATGCTTTTGTCCTTTCATTTGTAGTAAAAAGAATATTTCATACAGCAGAATTGTTATGTCTTCAGACATGTGATTACTAAGAGACAATTGCAAGAAAAGAGCCACAACCCAAGGTCTGGAGAAAATACACAGTAAGAGACTTAAAGAGCACAATCTTATCTAAAGGAAGTTTGAGAGGTGACTTGATTAGAAGCCTGTAAGTATCTTCACAGGGAGAAAATACTGGGTACTAAAAGGGGTCTAATCTAGCAGAGAAAGGCATAACAAGGACCAATGGCCGGAAGCTGAAGCCACCCCAATTCAAATTAGAAATAAGGTTGTTGGGTTTTTTTTAAGTGAGCGGGATTAATCACTGAAACAGACTACCAAGGAAAATGGTCGATTCTCAGGGCTTGTCTACACTTACAGCCTGCAGAAGCGCAGCTTTGTTGCTGTAGCACTTAGCAAAGATGCTACCTATGCCGACAGGAGAGCTTCTCCCATTGACCTAGGTACTCCACCTCCCCAAGAGGCAGTACCTGTGTCGATGGGAGAAGCCTCCTGTCCACATAGCGCTGTCTACGTGGGGGTTAGGTCAGTATAACTACGTCACTATATCAACTAAGTATGTAGACCAAGCCTCAATCTCTTGCTCTCTACAAACAGACTTGATGCCTTTCTAGAAGGTCTGTTTGACTGTTGGAAGTAGGATTGCCAATTTTGGTCGGCGGTATTCCTGGAGATTTCCTCACATGACATAATCTTTAATTAAAAATTAATCTTTAATTCCTGGAGACTTCCGGCCAATTCTGGAGAGTTGGCAACCCAAGTTGGGAGTCACCCAGTGTAGAGGCTTCCTTTGGTGTTACAGCTCTTACCTCTTCCCCTCCTTACTACCAGCAAAAAGGGGTATAGCTAGAACTAAATGGGCATGGCTGGGACACTCATACAATCTGCTGATCCCCAGTTGTATCAGCCTCTCTGAGCTCTTGACAACTAGTGTATCTTAGAGCAGCCCTCTGGGAGCTGACCCGGCACACAGCAGGCTCAAGACTAGGAGAGCAAAAATTCAGCATTTGCATCCCCATTCTCAGCTGCACTGTGCACTCATTCCTTAGCTGGACCAAATTTCTTCTACATTATATTCATATATCTGTGTTAGGAAATGGCTAGCCATTTAGACAGACCAGTAAAACAAAACCAAGGTTAGAGCCAATCCCAGGTCACTTTGAACCCAATAGGAGTCTTTCCACGAACTACTATCATAGTGGAGCACCAGCTATGCAATAGTTAAGGTTAAGAATGTGCCTTCAAGTTGGAAGGTTGACTCTCACTCTAAGGGCATGTCTACACAGCCACACAGCTTAGATTAAGGAGTTGTGAACTGCAGGCTGTCCAGACATCTCCTTAGAGTGCATGCAAACCAAATAGGTTCCTACCTCATTAAGGCGAACTAGGAACCTTTCAGTTTGTGCTGGCAGCATCCAAACGGGGCAGTTATATAACAGCACATTGGTGTGCACAGCTATTCACACCTCTGTAATCCGAGCTGTGGGGCAGTGTAGAAACACCCTAAGTGCTCTAAATACACATGGTTATTCAGATTGCCTTGAAATTTAGTATGCCTCATAGCGGTGTTGGGTAGGGTTATACAAGTTTAGGGTCATTTCAGCAAGGGGTTCCTGAGATACAGCCTGCTGGAAAAAAGAATTTTTCTTAAAGTTAAAGTTTTGACTCACTTTGGTGTGCACACCTTGCTTCTAAAGAGCTAGTGGCTTAATGGGATGGGAAGGAGAGAAGGCACTAGAAATAGTGGTGGTGGTGGTGGTGGTGCAGGCTATCGGTTGCGGGGATGGCATGGAGGGGAGGAGAGAAACAATCCAGTCGTCTCTCAAGTGCTTAAAGTTAGTGTAATTGCCATGTAATAAAAATTGTCAAGTTTTGGAGACATGACCCATTTCTGAGATTTCTCTCACCAGCCCTGTTAGCCACTATACACTCCAAACAATTCAAAGCATGATTACCCCGATTCCATGCTAACCAAATATAATGGGGGAGGCACTTAGGAATGACATAGCAACCATGGACTTTATTCTGGGGTCTGCCACTGGCCTACTGGGTGACCTTGGCCTTCATCTCTTTGTGCCTCAATTTCCTCATGTACACAATCATGTTTCCCTCCTTGCTAAAGGTCTGAGATCTACTGATGAAAAGCACTGTGTAAGAGCACTGTATAAGACTACAGAAGCACCTCAACTGCAAATCCACATAAGTTACAACCTCCTAAATGGCCACCAACTCCTTCCAACCACATTTCTCTTTCTGTTAAAAAAAACCTACCATAGAAATTCACTAACTTAGTTAATGCAGAGTTAAGGTTACCTGGAAGTATCTTGTGCCCTTCCAGAACATAGTGTTCAGCAAAACACAAGCTTCTGACAACCAAGAAATGGAGAGTTACAGTAAACACCCACACAACCTTAACTCTGCCCTCCAGGTGCTAGCAATAGCCATTGGGACTATCTACATGCACTCCAGCTGCATTCACAGCATTCGATATAGCTGCACTGAATGGTATAGGGATTAGTTGGAGCAGCTTGGCAGAGCTGTGCATGTGATAGGAGGTGATTGGGGGCTGTGTGACAGCCCTTCTCTTGATTCCCCCACCACCACCACCAGTGTGTGTGAGAGAGATCAAAATAAAAAGGTGCATGTGTACCTTGATAGAGCCAGTATGCCTCATTTCAGCACTGCATTGTGTAGGTTGGGTCAATAGTTGGGTATGGGGATTGTCAGCAGTTAGGTGTGAGATGAGTGTGATCTATGGGTTTAATGAAGAGTAAGGGAAGGTATGGGGGTATTAGAGGGAAGTGTGCCTATGGGTGAAAGGGTTGTAAAAATTAGCAGATATGGTATCCTTTCTACCGAGTAGGTGAGTGAGTGCAGAGCAGGTAGCGCCTGTTGAGTACACTGCAAAGGTAGAACGCAAGTGTGTTATGGACATATTGGGGCCTGGCTGAGAAAGGGCAGAGTTGAGGTTGCATGGATATTTACATTAACTCTTAATTTCCTGGTTTTCAAAAGCGTATGTTTTGCTTATGTTCTATGTTGTGGAAGGGCACAAGATAGAGTTAAGGCTGCCTTGTGCTGTGTTAAAGTTTTTGTCAGTGACTAAAATGGAAGTTTGGAGCTCAGGGGCTTACTTGCCTCCCCCCACCCACAGAGTTCCAGTAAGCAGATTTATCAGTTCTCAGGGCTTGATCGTGAGCACCCTCACCTCTGCCTGAAGCCAGTAGTAGTGATGGCGCCCTCGGAGAGGGACCAAGTTAGCTCTAGTCATGACTTGTTGAAATTGATGGTTTAAAATATTCCTCCAGTGGCTATATCATATTTTTATAAGACTCAAGGGCCCAATATCTTCAGAATAACTTCCACTCAAATCAATGGGAATGTGTTTGTATCAACTGTCTTTTTTCTTTAGAAAGCAGAGAAATTCTCATCTAGAATTACGTGCTAGGAAAGTGATAAACATCCTAGTAAGAGAGTCTGTACTGAGTAGTTCCATGCAACATAAAGGGAACCCACTGTGCAGCAGTCTGCACAGAGTCTCAATGGAAAGCTAGAAAAAATTGTTTACAGGAGAGAATCTAGCTAAGGGACACCTCCCTGCTGATCTGGAAGGCAATTACAAGGCAATGTTACTTATAAAATAACTGAAATAGAAAAGCTAAAAACTTCAAACACAATAAGGTGTTTTATTTCACACACAGTTCTACATGCAATGAAGTTTCAGACTTCATGCTGTGTATTGTTTCAATTCTTTAACAAAGGGATGTTGATTAAATACTCAGTCCAAGCACTGTGCTCACCTATGACAGTCTAAACTATGCAACAAGAAACAGGCTTTAATGTAATAAGCCTCACTCCTACAACTGATTGTGTGTGGGTGCACTGTGGCACCCACACGGGACTCTGCTGTTTTCAGTGGGACTCCACACAGCCCTCATAATCCACCCCTCTGCTAGCAGTTGCAAGATCACAGCCAGGTCCATGCAAACTCACCAAGGGAGATATGCATCCCCCATAAATCAGATTCTCATAAGGGCTTCTGTACAACTTAGTCTCTATAAATAAGTCTACAACAGCAGCTGGGAGGGTACTTCCCAGTGTATGTAGACAGCCACACACTAGCTTTGCTCGAACTACCACACTAAAAGTAGAAGTGTGGCACTCAGGCTTGCCACCTAGTATTTAACCAGGGGATCAGGCGGGATAGTACCTGGACAGATAACCCAAGCTGCCCCCTGTGTCCCTGTCACCACACTGCTATTTTTAGCTCTCTAGCTTGAGCAGAGTTAGCGCATGTCTGTCTACCTGGGTTGGGAAACACCCTCCCAGCTGCTGTGCAGACTTACCCTAGGTTATGGGAACACCCCTCCTCCCCGCCCCCTCCCCCCCCGCAGTAAATTGGGTTGTGCATATAGTTAATAGCACTTCTCCCCACTTACCCCACCTAACTTGACTCAAGTTACTACTAGGACATGCAACTAGCATTCAGGTATGGATAGAACATGCACATGTAGACTTTAAAGGTGACCTTCATGAAAAAAAAGTGGGTTTGTGCCATTTTTATTTTGTATTTCATAGAGAATCTTTTCTCCTCCTTGATTTTTCCATTAAAAGCCTACGTCTTGTCTAGTTTATAGATGGTACCCTGCAGAAAAAACAGTAGAGAACAAGGAGGTAATCGTTACCCTCATTTTGCAGTTAAGGAAACAGAGGCTCAGCAGTGAAGAGACTTGTCCAAGGTCACACAACAGGCCTGAGTGAATCATCTTCTCTCTCTTTACTCAAAAGCAGTTGGGAGAAGAGTTTTACCACAGCCAGCTGGAGGGATTCAGATGTTCCACTTACCGCAGTCCTTGGAATGCTGAATACATTTTCACTGCTACATTGATTCTGCATTTTGGTCTCCTCTCTGTGGAGGAGGAGAAGAGCATTTACATTCCATCTCATTCATCTGTGGCTACCAGACACCAGCAGTCACTAATCAATCTAGAGCGCCTTCAAGGAGCTGTCCGGTAAATTTCATTCTTGTCACTAAATTAAAGGACACTGAGGTGCCCTGTTCAGTCATGTAATGAGAGATCAACAATTGCAGTACTGAATTACTGGTTAATTTTTTATGTGATCTATTAGAGATGTTCCAGTTATTATGACAATTTTACACATCTGTTGCCAGAGACAATAGTCAAAGAGAATACCTACTGTAGATAGCATATTACTCAAATGATTACACAAAGGAATCATGAGATGGCAAATTTGTTCATAAGAGGTTAAACTAAAATGTGAATGTTACAAGAAAGCCTCAATACATGGGCAGCTAACGAGAATGGAAATGTTTCTTGTAAGATACCAATTATAGGGCATAGGGAAAAGACAGGTATGAATGATGGCTCAGCACACAGGTATAATACACTAACACTCCTTTACAGTGTTTAGTCACCACAGACAAAAGACAGAGCCTTAGGATTACTGGTGACTTCAGTTTACCAACAGAGGGAGCTCCAAGTCAGGTACATTTGTTTTCCTAAGCACTTCAGTCTTCTATTTTTCCCCCTCATTAACCTTGCTTTAGGCTAGATTGCAAATAAATTTTTATTTTACTTGCAGACATTGGTTGAACAAGATAGTACTTACCCAATACTTCTTCCAAGCACTGATTCAGGATGAGCTATATAGCTCTAACTATTACAGTGACTCATTTCTAATGCTAGCTATTTTCTGCCCATATTTACCTCTTATCCACCTGCCACCACAAAACAAACCCAAGCAGAAAATTAGTCATGAGATATGATGCCTCTCATCGCTGGATCACTGGCTTAGGTCTGTTCCGTGACCTATGTGAAATGAGTTGGTCTTAGTCCAGTTTCTAATAGACAGGTATTCCCATCACATAAACAGTCCCATAATTGACATTGATTGGCCCCCACGTTGGCAAGCATAGAAGAGAGGCCAAGTATTGGAAGGGCATGGGCACTAAGATATACAGGGATTTTGGGAGGCTATCTATGTCATGGCAGATCGGTGGGGCAATGCAGGGAAAGTTTGCACTGCTTCTGCCCTTGCTGGTCTTGTTCTTGGGCACTTCCAGGAGTACTAAGTGAGTCATTTATTTTTAAAGGAAGCGTATGTATCTTTCCACAAAGCAACAATAAATGTTGGTGTATGTTGCATATGAGCAAATTACTATAAACTGTATGGATTGCCACCTAATCCTTCTGGAGATCGATGTCAAGTTACCAGATTTAGGAATGCACAATTGCATGTGTAGTGTGAAACCCCTGGGTAGGTTTGAAGCTGGGAACCTCGGAATCTAAAACATGATCCTCTACTGACTGCACTAGAAGACCAATGTTAGCTCAAAGGCCACACAGACTCAAACCTGTGAGGCCCAGTGACTAGAGGAAGATTGTGTAAAACAGATTTACAGTGTGGCACTTGGATTCATTTGCATATGTCCAACCTATGCATATGCCTAGATCCGGTATTTGCACATGACTATGGCCAGCAGGCAGCTAAACGTCTTATACACATGCAGATACCTGATTTAGTGTCAGATAGTAGCTATCTGAGGGCTTAAACACACACCCCAACACCCCACCTTGGAATATCTGGCCCCAAAAACCTCACTGCCAAGTTGTTTCTAGTCTCCTCATACCCCAGGTTTGCCATGCTGAATCTTAATTACAGTACTGTGAAATCATATGGCATTATGACCAAAGACTCAAATGAGTAAGTGAGCTGTGGTGAAGAAGGTCTCCAATCTCATATTAATACTAAGTAACAAGTACATAAAATTCACTCAGAAGAAATTGATATTCAATAAAGAGATGCATTATACACCACTGCTAGAAAGGCTACCTTGGGAAGAAGTCTGAATCAAGTATCTCATGAATATTTTCAGTCATTCATTGCTAAAACAGTCAAATCCAGATTATTTTCCAATTTCCATTGTATCTCATTGTGTAGTACATTATATTATGTAGCAGGATCCATTTCTTAGCACCATGTGACAGAAGTATGAAGAGCCTAATAAAACTCAGCAAAAAACACTGAGTCGTTCATTAGAAATCTGGAAATACTAAATTTAACACACTGGGATTCAAGTAAGATGTTTCTTCTGTCTAAGACCATGTAAAAGAAACAAAAGTCAAGCAACCCAACCCATATGAAGCCTCTTATCATTCACAGGAAAAAAATTTTGCAAAGAAAGTGTTCTTCTTATTCATAGATTGTGAGAAGAATAAAAAAAGTCAGGTTATCCATGAGAATCAGGTACAATTCTTTGTTATATCAGCAATCCACTCAGTCATGCAGACATTTAAATCCTGGGGCAATACAGTGAATAATTTTATGCTCTGGCATAGGGATTACAGTAGAGTGGTAAATAGTCTCTCTGGCAAACCAGAAATGGGACTGCGTCTGTCAAGACCCTCATTTGTATTCTGCTGTGAATAAATCCAGAGCCAGCCACTGGTCATTAAAAGCTGAAATCCCAGGCTTGGTAATGCTGTACAGTTCACCCCGATCACATTAACTCTCGTATAAATTGCTGTAGGTTAATACAAGTATGGTGTCTCAAAAGCAAAAAATGCATCTGACATTTGGATCTGTTTAGTAACAGAGACAACATGCAACAGTGAGGCACTTTTAGAACACTATTTGCTATTTTTAAGGGTAAATAGTCTCTTGTGGCTTACAAACAAACAAACATGCAGATGGAATGGAATATGCCTAAATTATTTACTGGTCCACCAGGAGTACCAGCAGACAAACAGCCTGGGCACAGTTTGGCAAAGCGGCAAGAAATACAGACAGCAGTTACCTATCCTCTAGTCAGGGATTTTGTCTTCCTTCAGTCTGACCTGGAAGATGCTGAAGATAACAAATAGATCAGCTTGCAGCTATGCCACCATGGGCTGTGATCTTCTCATCCCACAGATTTATCGAGGTCATATTGGGTCAATACCTAGATGGGAGACTTCCAGGAAGTGGAGTGGGAAGTTCAGTAGATATTTATCCCCCTGAGTCAGCATTACACAAATAATGCTGGGAGTAGTGAGGTGCCTTTGTTGTTTGCAGAAAAGTTGGGCTGAAGTCAAGCATCCTTAACAGCACTTGTTAAACAGGAGAGAGTCACACTGTTGTTATCTGCAAATAAAAAGTATAAAATTCTTTTAACAATGGGCTCTTTGGGATTTGAAATGAATGACAATGCAAAGCTGGTCTTTACTTCTGCTGTGATGTGATTTCCCACACTCCTGATGAAACCAGTTACTTGATCTCCTCTAAAAGTGTGTGTCCAGGTAAAATTTAAGATGTACCTATAAATCAGTTAGAAAAGCTGCCAACACTAATTTCAGTCTTCTGAGAATGAGGAGGAGGATGGGATTTGTAAAACTAAGATGGGGAGCGAGGTTGACACATTGACAATGGCTAGGCAATTGGTATGCTGAAATTGCTACTTACTATGAGAGTTACTGTTCACCTTGATCTGCCCTTTTCTTTTACTTTATCCACCTGTTGTATAGACTAGAAGCTTTCTGGTACAGGGATTGTCTTAATTATGTGTGTATACATATATACACACACTCACCCTTTAGGACAGTGGAGCACAGATTGAGGAATTAGAGGCTACTATAATATAAATAGCCACTCAGACTAAAACTCTGGAAAAATGTTAGGTCCTGAGTAGAGAAGTAGCTCAGAAGGGCCAGGAAAAGCAGAGGTTAATACTGCATTTGGTAAAAGCTTAGTCCTCATGCTTTGATTTTAAGTATAAAAACTCACTGAGCTTTCAGCAGCAGCAAAAAGCCCTACAGTCTCTTAGGAAAGTCTTAGAAGGATACTTGTAGATTTCTCAAGAGTAGTACATTGCTCCATCACAATGTTCCATTAAGGAAGATGAACTCCGGAGGGGAGGATCAGACACTGAAGGGTTAACCCACATGCGTAATGATGGTGGATACCCTCCTGACCCAATACAGACAGAGAAGACAGCTTCAGAGTACACACTACAGAGTTAGTCCCCTCTCTTTCTGCCCACCACTCTAGAAGTGTGAGCGCATACTTACCTTTGGGAAGTGCTTCCCTAGTGTTCTTGGTCTGCTTTAGATTCAGAAGCCAGCAGTTCCTGCTTACTAACTGGGGACCCTACTCTGGAGTCACAGGAGTGGTCCTGGGAATGTTGTGCTATATAGTCACACGCAGCACCATGTGGTAGCACAAAACTCCACATTCCCATTCACTGAGATGACAAAGATGCTATGCTTTAGTTTGAGGTGTTTTTGTTTGTTTGTTTGTTTGTTTTATTTTTTCCCCTGAACGAGCATTTCTGCTCTTTGGAGAAGTCTGGAAGTAAGTAGGGCTGGGCCAGAATCAGGCTGCCATCTAGAAACAGGTATAACGCTCCCAAATGTGCACATCCATGGTGCTTTTTCAACACACTGATATTCAGCCATGCTCAAGTCTAGATGATATCAGCCTTATGCGTAGCCCATGCAAGCATTTGACTCCTGCTAATCTAGGAAAGATTTGCATACAGTGCTGTGTGTAGAACCTGTGATGGCTTGGGATGAGTGGCACCTGTGGTCTTTTTCCCAGTCTCTCCCATGGACTTTTTCCACGTGACCGGCTTCTACTTGCATTCTTCCTACAATGGAACTCCATGTTCCACCCCACTTTAGGCTGGGTCACCAGGCTACAACCAACCTCTAACCCCACTATGCTGCCATGGTTACAGGGCAGTCAATGCCATATACCCCCTTGCACTCCTTCACGGGGGCAGTCCTCAGGGGACAGGTTCTGCTTCCTTTGCATATGAGTAGAGCCCCATGATTCTGCCACTGAGACCGGATCCTGGGATGGCACCCTCCTTACTGTGTAAGCATGACAGGCCTGACTGCAATTGATACTGAAAGACACTCCACTCTGGGTAACTCTGACCAGTGGCCAGTTCAAGTGACTCAGAACAGCTCCTTCCAAACAGACCTATTGTCCATTCGCTCGGGTACACAGCAAGTTGCGGAAAGGGTAAATCCCCCAAGATCCACACACTTCGGTCTTGTCTACAGCTCACCACACCTCTCAAAGCTTAAGCAAGCCCAGCTGCCTCAGACACATCCCACACAGCCTCTGCCCTATTTCTCCAGCCATGTGTTACAGGCTCTGCCTAAGCCTGGGCAGGGAGAGGCACTTCACTCCTGCAGTTTCTCTGGGGGTAGAAGGCATAATATAAGCTTATAGCATTAAGAAGAATCACTAATGATGGCCATGTATTTTTTTTTCTACGTTTGTGTATTTTAAAGTGTTTTTCAGCTCTACTCAGCAGCTGCATACGGAGCATGTCATGTACTGAACACCTGAAGTTGGCATAAAAATAGTAATTTTTATAAACATAAGATTCATTTGCCCTTAAAGCTTGTTATGTTTGTCAGAAAGTATCCCTGAGATGGATAGAGCAGTTATGCCACTAAATTCTGTAACATAAAAGGAAAAATGGAATGGTAAGAGTAGCTGACTATTGCAATATCTGCCTGATAAGGCTAGAGAATCTTATTCTGTGCAGCAATAGAAATAGCTACAATATTTCACCATCAGCTTTGAGTGCCCTGAAAGCTATAGGCCACTAGTTCAAAGTTTTACCTGCCTGGAGCTATGAAGAACTTTTTTAAAAAAGTGGTCTGATTTAGTTATTCCTCAAATGCCTCATTTAAAGCTAATAAATAAACCCGCTTGGATCCTGAACCTGGATTAGCACATTGCTCTCTGTGCCTCAGGTCAAGTGTTTGGCTCATTGTCGGCCTGATTCAATAATGGCTTCTGAAGCCAATAGACAAACTTCCATCTAGTATAAGAGGCATTGGATCAGGCACTAGAGGTCTCAGGCCAGAAAAGTGTGTATTGAAGATTAAATACTTCCAAGTTTAAAAGTGTATACAAATCAGTTACCTTAATATGGGCAGCTTTCCCTTTGTCCAATTATCATCTTGGTGCTGCATCATGGGCAGTAGCAAGAGGAAGCAACAGTAAACATAGGCAAGGGAAGGAAAGGAAGAGAGTGAACAAGTTGGAACAATCAGCATGTTTTAGAAAGTGATAGCAATTGTGCTCAGGTGAAGGGTGACCAGCCAGAGACTCCTGCTTGTAGGGGCAGCTGCAGAAGCAGCCAAAGCATGGGCCTTTGGAACTTTCTACTGTTTTGACTGACATTCTCTGCCCTGTGCTGACCGGCAGTTTGTTCAAGCGACCCGTGCCAGCCGATAGTGTGTGCAGGGGGGGGAGGGGGAATAGGGGCAGAATGAGGGCAGCGGCTTCAGCAGTGGTACTGAGCATGCTCAGTACAAGCCAAGCAGCAAATCTGAGGGGGCGGCCCTGCCCGCCCCCCCACGCATCCCCTTTTCTCCTCTGCCCCATTCCCTTCACCCCTCCCTCCCTTCAGTGTACCTTTTCTTTCCATTTAGCAGATTCCTTCCTAATTAACCCCCCAAAAAAACACTGGAACTAAACATGACATTTGCTGTCACCACACTGTTCACTCTGCTTATGCATTCTACCCCCACCCTGGCAAGGGCACCAGAACGGGAGGGGGCAGATGGCCATAGCCCCATCACTTTTTACCAGCATTAAGGGTGAAAGATGGGGGGCAGGGCCCAAGGGGAAAGAGGCACCCGTGTCCCCCCCACACACACTTTTAGAGAGCTTCCGTCACTTCTGCACTCCTGCATCTACTCTGTTTAGCCTGTAAGCTCTATGGGTCAGGGACTATCTGCTACTTTGTTTGTACAGTGCCTAGCACAATGGGCCCCACTCTTGGGTGGTCCTTAGGCGCTACTGTAATCAACATGATTAGTAATAATATAACTCCACATACAATGAAATTTGAACTCTGTGGTACAGAGTAAAACATCCAATAAAAGGGGGAAAAACCTCATTCAGGACATCTAGAAAACATTTTGCTTCAGCTGTGATCTAGACAGGAGGAAGACCTGACTAGTTTGAGGTTTATGAAATAGGATTAACCCTATTTTAGTGACAATACCATTACTAGTACTGTACATTATCAAAATACTGTTCAGACATTACCTAAATCAATCCTCATGGTATCTCTGAAATAAGTAGCTGGTATTAATTTCTTTACTTTTGGAGAAGATTGAGATGGAGGAGAATTGCCCAAGGTAACAGCAACTACGTGGCACAACCAAAATTGGAACTCGGGACCATGTCTCTCTGAATACTGTGCTCTTTCCTCCACTGGCTAGGAGAAGTAATACACAGGGAGGTTAAGAAACTACTCTGCATCCTTTAATATTACATGTCACACAAGATCCTAAGACACACAACATTTAGAATTTGACTCCATTCTATGCACCTCTAGTGAAAGGACCAAATGACATGATTAAAAAAATTCTCATGAAACTACTTTTTATTCCTGTTTAAAAAAAAGAAAAGACACTGAGGAGTGAGGTAGACTGATTTTTTTACCCCTTTGCCCGAATCCCAGTGCATAGGAGTAGTCTCAGACTATTTTGCCAATGTCTTTAATTTCTGTAACTAGGAGAAGTTTTGTCATAGCTAAAAAAAAAAAAAAAATCAAGACAATGGCCTGCAATGACTGTTAAGGAAAAGCCAAAACTGGAATAGAATAGTAGAGTGGGATTCTAGTTCCAGAGATAAACCCTATAACACAGCAACATCTGCCAGCTGACTCAGCTACTGTAGATGTGCCATGTGCATCCAAGGCAAACTGCCCCAAAAAATATCCAAGAAGAGACTTCAAAATGTGCAGTTCTGTAGGATTTAAAAAAAAATCAGTGTTGATTGTTTGGAAGAGGAAGCTAGGCCTTCTGCAGTACAATGCTAAGGGTTTGGTTGTTTTTGTTTTGTTTTAAATCAAAACCAGACTTTAATTTCAGCCAATATCCAGTAAATTGCCAGTTTGCTATTCAAGTGAAGAATTTAATTAGTCTCACTAAACAAAAACAGAATCTTGTCTCTTGTGTATTTCAGGACTCAATTAGTGGTGCTGGAGTCTACTGGAATTTACATGGACTAAAACAATAACTTTGAAAGTAATAGTAATAGCACAACTAAGTGAAATTATGCCATTTCACTTTCTGTGTTGCACCAAATACCAAATTGTTTTGGTTCTCAAGACAGTTGGAGGGTCCTATCTGAAGAATTTCAGTGCTGGAGGGAAGACAAGAAGCAGCATGGATACATGTCCACCTGTCCACTACTATCCACAGTAAAATTTTTAAAATGAAACACCACTTTCATGAGATTTTGGGATTTTCTTGCTGCATGGGGGACAGATGGCTTTAGGAAACAGACAAAACTGGTATTTTAGTTAAGGATCAGGGCCAAGTTTGTTTGTTTTTAATTTGTGTGTGTGTGTGTGTGTTTGCAATAGCCTCCATTTTTAAGATACTAGATAAGTGACCTGTTTTTTTCAAGTGTTGTGCAGCCACTAAATACCTTCCTAATATTTTTCCACTGAAGCTACCATTACAATTGTCACAACAAATTTTTAGGTGGGAAGGATGATCCATTGACTAGGGATCTAGAGTCAGTTCCCTTTATGTCCTTGGGCAAGTCACAACTTCTCTATTCCAGAATTCCCCGTCGGTGAAATGGACATAGTAGTCGTTCACGAAGTGGGTATTCACCCACGAAAGCTTATGCTCCAATACATCTGTTAGTCTATAAGGTGCCACAAGACTCTCTGTTGCTTTTTACAGATCCAGACTAACACGGCTACCCCTCTGATATCCTTACAGGGATGTTGTAAGAATAAAAACATTAAAGACTGAGGTTCGTAGGTCCTATGGTGCCCAGGCCCATCTAGCAACCATAGATTTCTATGGTTGCTAAGGAAAGCAGTCTGTGCAGTCATGAACAACAAAAATTATTAAAAGTCTAGAAAACATGACCTACGAGGGAAGATTGAAAAAACTGGGTTTGTTTAGTCTGGAAAAGAGAAGACAGAAAGGGGCCATGATAACAGTTTTCAAGTACATAAAAGGTTGTTACAAGGAAGACGGAGAAAAATTGTTCTTAACCTCTGTGGATAGGACAAGAAGCAATGGGCTTAAATTGCAACAAGGAAGATTTAGGTTGGACATAGGGAAAAAAATTCCTGTCAGGGTGGTTAAGCAGTGAAATAAGTTGCCTAGGGAGGTTGTGGAATCTCCATCATTGGATTTTTAAGAGCAGGTTAGACAAACACTTGTCAGGGATGGTCTATATAATATTTAGTCCTGCCATGAGTGCCAGGGACTGGACTTGATGACCTCTCAAGGTCCCTTCCAGTCCTACAATTCTATGAAGAGGAGTGAGGAGTTGGTCTATGAGGTGCACTCTCTGAGATGTGGTCCACACTATGGATGAGTACAAGAACCTTGCTATACTGAGCTCATCTTGGCCTAAGCGCTGATTCTTTCTGGTAAAATAATCTTACACTGTAGGTGATGGCCTAGTTACAATACGAGTGCTGAAGAGAGGAGTTGAATATTGCTGAGCTAACCGTTTTACTCCTTCAATAACAGAAGATTTGTCAGCCCTGGTAGTAGCAACCAGCTTAAAAAGACGATGACGACGGAGCAGCATGCATTTTCCAAGTCAATTAACCATCTAGATTCCAATGAAATATTAGCCAAACTACTTAAGGATAGCAGTCAGAAAACAAATTAGATTTAAATTCAGACCACTGAGCCGCCCTCAAAGCTGCCGTCAGACAGCATCTTGCTGGAGAATCATCCATCAGCTATGAAGCTAGCTGCTGAATGCAAGAATGGTTAATATAACATTGTGAACATCACATTTTGACTGTACAGGAATAAGCCAACCTAAAAAGGTATTCTATATGTTGCAGGAGAAAGATGACTCTTCTTTATTATACAAACATGATACTCTTTCAGTAAAAAGGAATTGAGAGAGACCTTGAAATTCACTGCTAACAATCTTCTTTCCTGTTTCCCTCCCACCCCCCAAACACAGATGCCCAATTTTCCATTAATATCTCTGGATAGTATAGCCTGCAGGAATTTCTTCCAGTAAGCAGTACTATGAAAATAACTGTTTAGTAGTACTACAATAAGAACTAGTCAACGGTGTAAAATATTATGCACATGTTGATACTATAAGTTAGTAGATATTTTCACTTGTCAGGGAAAAGAAAAAGCTTCAGGCATTAGTCCTTCTAAGGCTTTTTCCTCAGAGCTTCCACAAAAACAAAACAAACTAACTGGAAAAACAAACAAAACATTGGGCAATAATTACCATAGGCATTCCGTGCTTTAACCAGCCAGAAGGGGAGAGAATACAACCTCTCCTTGAGTTCGCCTTTGACCCAGCTTCCCCTTCCTTTTATACTCCACCCCAAGCAGCCACATGACAGGCCAGAGACCTGTCACCCCTTTGCAGACTATGGCACCTGGTATCTCATCACAGCTACATTATAGGTTTGTATTCTAATTATACAGTCTTATTTTATGGTGGCCATGATTTCAGATAACATGGCCAAGTTTTGCTGCCACTTGGACCCATAAACTGAAATGGGGCTGTACCAGTGCAAAGTGGTGAAATTGAAAGAATTATTTTTAGATGGTACATATTTGGAACTAAGTACTTTAAAGGCAAACACTCAGACAACATCCCCGACTCGAGACATTCTAAATAAACTTTTCCGTACTATCTTTACCTGATTACCCCCCACAGGGGTTAACCCACATATGGTTGTGCAGTATAGGTCAAACGAATGCATCCATGCTCCAATTTGTGTTCTGTATACCCTGCATGTCTGCTTCAAACTCAGGAGCAGATGAAGTGTGATGCGAGTGTGAACACGTGCAGACTGAACGAACTTGTACTGTAAAGCTGAAAGACTATTGAAAGTCTTTTTAAAAGGGGAAAAAAGAAATTGAGACTGAAGTGGAAGCAAACTGGTGTTCCACCTGGTCTGAGAATGCCTTGCAGCTAAAGGAATTTTGGCTGACATTTCCTAGAGAGTTTGTACACCGAGTGAAATTAATCCTTTTGTAGGCAATTAGCACAAGACCTATGCAACACGTAAGTCCCACTTAACCTCAGTATAAGGCTCACCCTCTGCAACAAGGGTTAGTTTCTCCCACTTAATTTTAAGTTGGAAGAGATACTCTGGTCAAAAAAGCCTCCAAAACAAGACTGGAGAAAATAAAATTACACTTCAGGTTCCATAAATAGACAAAGATACAAAACAAAAGATGGTGGAAAGAGGGACTAGAGCTGTCAACCCAAGTGTGGAACAAATCAGCCAGAACTGGTTGGCTTTGGATCTCCATGCAGAGAATGACAGAAACACCCCCCACAAGGAGTCGCTCTTCTCTGTAATTATTTGAATAACCACTTGCCTTGTTTTACACTTTCCATCTAATGAACAAAACCCAGAAGAAGCTATTACTGTCAGTGTCATAATGGGATAATAAAATCCTTTTCTTTTCAATTTTTGGCACTGGTGGTTACATAATCAATTGACGTTATTTTTTCAGGATTGTGCTGATAGGAGAAATTGTTCCCACAGGGGAAAATCCAGACCTCAGGAGATAAGGAAAGGATTACCTAGCTTGTTGGAAGTTATTCTAAAGAAATAAGGAGCTTCCTGTCCACTGTGGGAAACAAAGGTGGCTCAGGTTTTCCCTTTTGCTACGGGCCTGGTTTTACTTCCCCATTTGGAAGAAATATTCCAAATAAAGTGTAATTATTAAAGTCAGAAAAAAATTCCTTACTTTGAATGTAAATGATAACTTATCTCAAGAACTCTCTTTGGAACTAGCCTGGAGAGGGCCCAATTCTATTGCAAGTCATGTCTCTATTCCTTTTTTATTCTAATCAACATCACTTTCATGGCTGCAGATGTCATAATGGAGGAGAATAATCTCACATAACCCAGATCCCTGTTACATGATAGGTCAGTATTCATTGACTATAGTGGGTATTGTATAAAGACACGCACGATCCACTAAGAAGTAATGATATTCCAGAAAGAGTCCCAATACTCAAATTCCGACAAAACTCTGAGGTTTGCCAAGTACAATGGAGTAAAGATGGGAAGAAACAAAATATCTTAATTTTTTCCTATCATATCCTCACCAACAAGCCATCATTTCTCCCATGTTCCCTCCATCTACTATGCAATACCCAGAAAAAGTCCAATATCAGACATTTTAGCCAGTTAAGCTGTCTGGCATGCAGTCTCTGATCTGATTATTTTGGTTTTGCTAGCTGTAGGCTCATTTGCTATATATCATAGGAAGTATAGTATTTGGCATTGCAAATCCTACGCTGATGCAGAGACCACTGCTAGTGCTGTTACATGAAATTTAGAAGTTAAACAGCAGTTTTTAAAAAGACATTTTAATGAGGTCCCCCCACTGTCCCTTCACTGTTAGGATTTCCTACAGTTCAGACACATGCCCATCTAGCCTATTTCAATCTGGGTTGGCTTTAAAGAGGACCCTGTGTGCGATCAAGGGAACAACTGTGAAGTATTTGTTTCTGGTCTCCATCTTTTATGGCTTCCACCATTTAATTTCATTCATTCCTAACTGACTTAATGGAGTTCAACTGGAAAGTTCTTTAACTAGGAAATTGGATTGATCTGCTTTATAAACTCAGTTTTGTCCTGCAGCAAGGAACCCATTTTAAACTCTTTTCTATACATAAAGTGGCTACTTTTCCTACAAAATGTAGTTTTGTTTGGTGAATTTTTTCCTCAGTCCTGTGCAAACTACCCCAGGCCATCTTCAATTAACCACCCATTTGAGGTTTTGATTGATATGCATCCCCAGAATTTAGTATTAATAGGACACAGTGAAAATCTTATTTCTGAGATTTTTCTGTGTACAATTCAGCTATTTTGTTCTGTTTTTTTCCTCATGGTTATTTTATGTGTGCCGTGACTCCATAATAAAGGAAACAGTGAACTGCAGTTGCACACTCACCTATAAGCAATACCTTAACCAGCCTGGAGGGGAAATGCTTTTAGAAACACTTGGACTAATGGCCTATTTAAAATGACACAAGGAAACAAAAGTACCTATTCTCAGTGCAGAGAATTCCACCTTGATAAATATTTTATCGGGAATCTCTGAAAACAACTCAAAAGTTTTGGCCAAAGTCTTATTCCACAGAAACACCTGGAAATACAATAATGCAATGAAATACATAATGGAGGAATATACCCAGAGGCCATAATATATTAATTAGATCCCGTGCTTTTTAATAGTAGTGTTGGCAGGTAGAGGGGGTGAAATGGTTGTGACACAGTGAACAGCCAGTCTTGGGAGTAAGCATTCCCCTTATAGGAAAAGGATGCAAGTAAAATAATTTCAGATGGTGCTGCAATGGCATTTTATTTCACACACACACACACACACCCCGTGTGTAAAGAGCACTGCTTACCCCAAGCACACACGTACTCAGATACTGATGTGCATGCCTGCAGAAATCCCCCCAATGGCTTTGTTGAGGCAAAGGCAGTAGAGTGATGAGACCAAAGATTGCTTACAGATTATTGCTGCTGAACCTTAGAGGTGGATTCTGTTGGAGCTGTAGCAGAACAGTTAAGTGTAAACCTAAGGAGAACACAGCTGATAGGAAGGGGACCTATAAATGAAGACCCATGTAGTCGTAATAAGAGGAATATTACTACAAATGAAATTAGGATGCAAGTGGGAGCAATTTAGAAGCACAAACAAGGACATAAGGAAAGGGCTACCCCTTAATCAATCTTTGTATAGCACTTTCAAGATGTAAAAGCCCTTAGTGCTAATATGTTGTATTGGCATATTATGTAGAGATGGCCTCAGAACAGAATCCCAAATCCAAACTCTCCAGAATTTTGGGAAAGTCTGGATTCTGATGAAAATCTCTGGCCCACACCAGAATCCTCAAACAGAATCCCTTTCTCCCTGAGGTCTGCAAAAGTGTGGGTCCAGACTTGGATCTGAATTTCTTGACTCAGGCCATCTGTTTTTATCAATTCCTCACCACTATGTCTTAAAATTGCTTTTAAATGCTCTGTAAAAAATTGTGCCATATTTACAGTCACTTTTCAAAGTAGAACCATGTTTTAAGTGCACGTTGATTTTCTTAAAACTATTTAAACTTCCTTTTTAAAAAAATGTGAGCTGCAGAAAACCCTGAGCTTGCACAAATCTGCTTTTGTTTGCAAGAGAAAGATTCTGCTTCTAAAATAACTCAATATATAGTGACATGCAGGCCACCTTTCACATCCCATTCCATTGCCACATGTGACATGTATCAATAATTCACCTGAGTTCTAAAAGCAAAGTGCTGAGCAACTTGCTTTCTGAATTAGGCTATATTATTTACAGATATTTCTCTGGGAAAGCAAAATTACCCTGTAAATCCACAGCAGCAATATAGACATCTAAAAGTCAGATTCCAGTAGTAATAATTATCATACTTTTCATTTGGATACCACTTTCCATGAGAGGGTCTCAAACTGCCTTACATACCTTAATGAATTAAGGTTCAACTAAGACTCAATTAAGTCGAGACAACCCAAAGAGAGCACTGGCAGGGAAGAGTGGGGAGGAGATGAAGACATTGTGCTGTCTCCACAACCCCACCAGCCTACAGAACTGGCCAGTTTAGGAACCAGGGGCACCGTGAGGCAAAGGGATGGACAAGGGTGCTTCCCCGCTCCCAATATGCTCAGTAAAAATTTGTCCCGCTTTTGTTTGTGCTGCTGCGGCCTCAGAGGCAGCACTCTGCTGAGCCAGCAGGCCTCCTCACCCTGCCCATAAAGAACTGCAGTGGCTGCTGCCGGCAGGTGGGGGCAGCATCACCTCTCCAGGACTCCCTACACACTGCCCCTGGAGGAAGAGGGGATGCCAAACCACTGGCTCTGGGGACACTAGTTTGGGGAGAGGCCAATGGTGGCATGGAGAATGATGTTGCCACACCAAGTTTTTTTTTTTAAACCACTGTGCAGCCCCCACCCAGGAGCCTAAACTGCCACCATCAACTAGTAATGCTATAGGCAGTGCAGGTTGGGGCTGGGCTGGCTCAGTCCCAGGTATGTGGCCTGAGTGAAGGGCCCAGCCCAGCTGCCAGAGGGTGCTAGCACAGAGTGGGGGCGATGGCACAGAAGAGCACCAGCCCCACAGCACTTTAACTTTGTGACTCATGATCAGATCCGGTAAGGTGCATTCCCCACCCCCTTTAACCCACCCAACTCCAACTCCTAAACCCTACACTCCCGGGTGTCTACCTACACTAATACTTCTGTTAGTCTTAAAGGTGCCACAGGACCCTCTGTTGCTTTTTACCTACACTAAGTCAGCCAAGAAGACAGTCGCAGACCCCTCCACTCTTGAAGCTACACTGACCAGTTGCAAAGCAGTACAGTCCAAGAAGAGGAGCTGAAGGTAGTCTCCACTAAGGGGTAATAGATCCAGCTCATAGACCTGAATCCAGAAAGACTGCCTGAGAGACAAGCCACCTTTGCCTTTTTTCCCATCCAGAGTCCTCTCTCAAGGGAAAGAGGACCTCTCATCTGTTTGCTTAACTCAGAACCCCTCATATGCTACAAATGGAGGGAAATGACAGAAATGACTGGCAGTGGAGTCTGGAGGGGCTTTGAGGGACCCCTTACCCCCTCACACCATGAACCTTCTACTATATTTTTAGTTATTTAAAGAGTAAAGGAAGTTCAGTACAAAAGTCTTCTAGATCTCAGTACTTAATGTTTTAAACATTACAAATGCATAGATAAAAATCAAGTTGAGTATTTACATAAAAAGTAAAAGCATCCAATCTTTGGATAACCATTGGCAATTTGACAACAGCCAGAAGGGTACATTTACTTGGTAGACACAGAACACAGCCACCCTCATCTTCAATAAGGAGTTGCATCCCACAGAGACTACAAGTCACAGCATTCAATATCACCTACAGAAATGACGACATGTCTCTGCATACATTGTTCCATCTTGATCCAAAACAGCCTCCACATTGCATGCTGGACTCTAATCTGAGACTGCATCTTTATTAACATTGAAGGTGGCCACAGGATACGCTAAAACGCCACAGCCTTCACAAGTAATGCACTTTAGCTGACAAAGCAAGTGTGTAGCTCAGTTAAGAGTGGCTAATCTATACATGAGCTTAATTCGCATTCAAAATATTGGAGTATCGAGTCCAAAACATTACATTTGTGTTGACATAAGAGTAGTTACTTGTATCAATGCATATTTAACTCCTAACCTAGGGCTAGATCCTGCAATTCCTTATAAGCAGAATTCCCACTGACTTCAGGATCAAGCCTTTAATATGCATCCTGTTTAAGTCTAGCAGTCATTACTTGATAAAGACAAGGGCCAGGAGGTGGTGTAAGTCAGCATAGCTTACCTATGGTTCACATAGCTATGTTGATTTACAACAGCTGAGAATCTGGTCTACAGACTTTACATTTATTAAATACACACAGATTGCACAGAAGGGGCCATTATGGAATCTACTCTGACTTCATGTTTATAATTAAACAACCTGGGGTATTTGAGAGTGTTGGAAATGGGAAAAGTTAGAGATTATCAGGGTTCTGTGCATCCCAGAAAAACAGATGTAGTCCATGGTATATTTAAGCATTGTTTAATTTCTTATTTGTTAGATGGTCCAATTTCTTACCAAGTTTACAGGGACAAAATTCATTCTTGGTGTTACTCTGTTAAAGCTAATGGAGGTACACTGGGGATTAAATTAGCCTCAATGCATCCACTGGGCACAGCACATTGTCCCAAAAGATTTTCCCCTGCCCCAAACATAAGGTCCAGATAAAATATTTTCCAGTTTTGACTATACATTTCACATTTTCCTTGGTAACCAAGTCAGCAGGCCATGCACTCTTAACAATGGCCTACCACAGGGATCAATCCTTGCACAATCCTTTTTAAATATCTACAACAGCAGCCTTCTTTGACAAGCATCATGGCAATTTATTTGTGGTCTGATACACAGGCATGGGATTTACGTACTATTGAACAAAGACTAACCAAACACCTTAACTATGGAAGAATAGCTCTTATATTGGCAGCTAAAACCAAACCCAACTAGGACTGTTGTGTCAGCATTTCATCTAAAATGTAAGAGGGCTGTTGGCCCCTCACTGAAACTTGGGGGGGGAGAAGGGGAGGTTGGTTGGCCTTCTCCCAGCACCACGAGAATGGGGAAGGGCCAAAGAAGAATCAGGAACCTGATTCTGGCAGGTCCTCAGGACCAAACAGGGAGAGACCAGTACTCCATCAGCTGATAGAGCGGACAAGCAGGCCAGTGATGGGATTAATGGCCCAGGCCCCAGCCTCCATGTGAGTTGGGGCTGCCAGGGCAGAATAACGCAGAGCCAGGGAAAGTGCAGCACCCAGAGCAGAAGGCCAGAGCCAAGAAGCCAGAGCAGAAGCGGTAGGCTGAGTCTCCCGCTCTTGCAGCAGGGTTATGTGACTGGTGTAGGGAGAGGGGGAAGAGAGACAGGCCCCTTTCCAAAGTCTGTTGAGGAGGTATTAAGTGCCAGACCAAGAGAGGGAAGTCACAGGTCAAGAAGGGTGGAGAATGAGTTCTGTCAGAGTCCAAACCCATCCTGGGGAGTTCCACACCAGCAGTGGATCATCTCCACATCCAGGCCCACGAAGACGACACCGGACTTGTAAATTTGTTGTTACTGTGAAGTTTATTGCACTTTAAATACTGCTGCATTGAACCTCACCCAAGCCATTTCCTCACAGTGCTGATGCTGTGACATGTTCTTTGATCCCACAGAAAGTTTTGGTGTGAATAAATTGTATCTATGTTTAAGTGAATTGTAGTGATTACGGGTTAATGGGTAACAAGTTAGGGGTATCGTGGAGTAGGTGCACCCTCGTCCCTACCCACAGTTGCCCATGGAGAGACTGAGCTAAACACCCAGGAACCCCTGGGCTCAGTCCTCCCTGTATGGTACAAATCAGGCTCACGCAGGGCTGGGAAGGAAAGTCAAGCTGTCCAGGTACCAACATGAGTGAACCAGGGCAGGGACTTTGGTCATTTTGTCCCTTGGTTCAGCCAGGGTACTGTGTATATACATATTCCCCTACTACAGCAGGACAAATCCCCTGCTACATAAACAGTCAAAAGTTTAGGGCAGTACTGCACATGGACTTGTGGCCAGCACACAAGACAATCCCACCCCAAAGTGCCTTGGTGTGACAGACCAGAATGTCACATACCACCAGCACCTGAAAAACATCCACAACAAAATAAAGGTGTGTGTAAATCTCATCCAGAAACTGGCAGAAATTACGGATGTGAAAAAACTCTAGACCTCCTCACTGGCCCTTGTCTATGCTACCATAGAACACTGGTTACCAACCTGGACGGAGAGCTCCCCACATGCCACTTGTCAATGTTTAAACTTATCCTGGGGGATTATAGGCAGAGTAAAATTTAAAAAAATAAAAACCACAGTGCCACAACCGTGGCTTCCTGTACTGGCACACACATACCCACCCCATATTCATCTGGAGAATTCTTTGGCATCTGTATTCAGAGGAACAAGAAATTTCCAATACATGAAGACCTAAGTAATGTAATGGAGATTCTGACTCAAATCCAGAAAAATTTTGGCTTGCAGCGCAAGAGCTCAGACTCATGGTTGTGCCCCGAAGATCAATGGCAAACAAGATGGAAGGACATCCATGTCCCAAACAATCACCTCATCAAGGACCCAACTGAAGATCCCAGTGGCTTTTCACTCCCATGGAAAATAAGGTCCACTTTGAATTGCATCTGCATATCACATGACAGATGCACCTACCTCCTGCATAGATAGAGGCAGACTATTCTATTTGTGAGTGCAGAAACAGACTTTTAAAAGTGTGGAACACTTCATCAACCAATGTCCCAAATGATCATCTCAGTGGTGTATCTGCCTTCCACTCTACATCACCTGTCTCCAAGCAGTCAGTTGGACTGCCAGCCTAGACCTGGACCTCTACTGTTTAAGCCAATAAAAAAGAAGGTCCAACTATTGAGAAAGTGTTCTCTCACAGTTATGAGTCCCCCATGCTGGCTGACAGTTCCTTTGTTCAGATGGAAAGTAGCCATTGTATGAAATCCTGGACATGGAGAAAGAGGTATTCTGTTCAGGCAGCTGTGATGACCAGCTGTACTGTTAAGCAGATGGGTGGCTGTGTTTTGTAGCAGTTGTAGTTTTTCCAGGACACATGATTTCACTCCTATATAGAATGAGTTGTAATCATCAAGCCTGGAGGCCATAAATACATGAACAACGGTAGTCAGATCTGTGTTCAAGAGGATAGGATCGAATGTTCTTACCAGTCACAGCTGGAAATAGGCAGTATTGCTGCTCTGGGCTATTTGGGCATCCAAAGAGGCAAAGAAATCCAAAGGGACCACAAGGCTGTAGGCAGCGGATCTAACAATTTGAGGGCATCGGTCTTAAACGGGGGTGTTTGGAGGGGTTAGAGGGGGTGTTGAAGAGGAGGCAATTCTTCAAAGGTTTGTCATCCAATATGACTTTAGTCTTGCCTGAGTTCAGCTTTAGTCAGCTGCTCTTCACCCAACTGCTGATTTTGGCTAATCACGGAGAGAGCTAGGAGATGGTGCTGTTTATGTTTGACGTAAAGATGAGGTCATAAGGAGCTGGATGCTTTTCTGAATACTGCTGCCACAGTTGTCTCACCAGCTCTCCCTTTGGCTTCAGGGGATTGAATAGTACAGGGGAGAAGACTGAACCGTAGGGAACTCACATTTCAGGGTGCTTCCATTCACCCAGGAAGGTGGCAGGAAAGGAGTATATAGTGAGCAACTGCATCAGATGCCCAGCGAGATCTGGCACAATTAACATAGAAGCTCTTTATTATGGGCAGAAAAAGGTTATCCACCAGGGAACTGCCGCCTTTGTACCATGGCCTGAAGCCCGACTGAGAGGAACATGGGATCCTGACAGCTGACACTGGAGACTGTTTTTACGAAATTTCTCTATTAGATTGCTTTGAAAAAGGAAGATTAGACACTGGGTAATAGTTTGTAATATTTCTAGAGTCAAGCAATAGTTTCTTTAATACTGGTCAGATTATTGCAAGTGTGTGGGTGGACAGCAGATTCCCTCGGAGAATGATTGTGAGAAACACAAATTGCACCAGCTACATTTAGCTACATTCTGTGTGGGCTGATTCTGATGTTTTAGGATTATATTTTGGTCTACAGCTTCAGAAACTGACAGACATCCTAACAGTACTGCACCTAAGATAAAATATAGCTGTACTATGACAATCCAATTATTGACCTGTATTGCTATGAAGATTGAGTTGCTAGCATCTTGTATACCACTTAATTACATATCATAATTTGAACAGCTTCAGAACATGCAAACAAAAGAGAAAGATTAGTGATCTGCACTGCTGAGGAAACAAGAAGTCTCTCTCAGGACATGCAGCTTTCTTTGGTATTTAGAGCAGCTTTCATCTGTGACTGCAAGTCTATGTGGATTCCTAAGCCGCTGACCTTTCTTCCTTCCACAGTCGTATTGAATTGATTTTATACACACTGCCTTCTGAATGAGTTAACCAACCATTTTGCTCAAAGCAGTGAGCCTCCAGCTATCATCTCAGTTTCTTTGCCAAAGCCATTGTGAAAATAAAATCCAACAAACCACAATAAAATGTGTTTTCACGTAACATCTTTCACTTCCAGGTATCCCAAAGGCAACGAAAGAGATACTGGCAATGCAGTAACTTTGTAGGCAAATGTGGCAGACATTATTGTTCATCAATAACTCACACACAGACTTGGACATGACATTAAGCCTGTGTTAGTAGGGAAGGAAAAGCAAGTTGGCCAAGACACTATAGTTATTCCCTTCTTTAGAATTTCTTAAACTATTGTGCATGGATCATGAGTGGTTCTCAGAGTCCTTCCTGACTGCCCACCTTGAGGGACCCATTCAAGGTGAAGTGGCCCGTTAATACCCCCTCACTCATACGAAGGAAAGGAAGGAGGGGAAAAGCAAGTGGGGGGGGAGGTTGTTAGTGGGTTACAGATTGTTGTAATAAGCCACAAATCCGGTGGGTCTATTCAGTCCATGAGTTTTAGTGTCTTGAACGTAAACTCTCAGGCTCATCTTTTGAAAGTGTTGTGCAGGTTTCCTTTGAGGATGAGGACTGATTGATCACTCTATCTGCCCTCTTTGTGAAAAGTATTCACCCACAGGTGATGTGGTATTAGTCTTATTTTCCTGCGCAAGTTCATTCAAGAGAGTGTAGTGATTGTCTGGTTTCCCCACAATAGTTGCTATCAGGGCATTTAGTGTGCTGGATGTGGTATACCACGTGTTGTGATAAGCATGTTTAGGACCCATGGATCTTGAAGGAGTGTTGGGGGGGGGGTGTTGATCATTGTAGTAGTGGAGATATGTCTGCAGATTTTGCATCTGTTGTTCTGGCAGGGTCTGATGCTGCGTTAGTTTGTGTTTTGGTCTGTGGGAAGCTTGCTTCTGATGATCAGCTTGTGGGGTTGTTTAAAAGGCCAGAAATGGGGGTTCAGGAAAGATTTCTTTCAGAACGGGGTCCCCATAGAGTATGAGTTGTAGATGTTTGATACCCTCCATGTATAGATTATTATAATAAGCCATAATCCTCTCCCACCCTCCCCAACACTTCCTTTCCTCCCTATGACAGGAGGGATGTTAATAGGCCACTTCACCTTGAATGGGTCCCTCAAAATGTGTGTTAACTCCTTATGCTAAACCTTGTATTTAACTGTGACAATGAATACATTTCCCAGAACTAAAGAAGAGCTCTCTGTAAAATTGACAGCTTGTCTCTCTCACCAAAGAAAAGTTGGTCCAATAAAAGATATTACCTCAGCCTCCTTGTATCTAATATCCTGGGGCAATACTGCATTCAACAGTAGATAGAAAAAAACGCAGTTTGATAAGCTAACAGTGCAAGATTGTGGTTTTAGGAGGTGAGGTGACATACAAGAGGATCTTCCTTTAATTAAATAGTCCATAGTAAAGTCAGAGAACCCCCAATAAATACTTACATTTTAACCTGAACAGCCACCAAAAATAGATAGAAAGCCACTGTTAAAGTTTGGCAGCTCTAATGCTGTGCTGAACTAGCAGCAAGCCAGAATCCTGGTGTGGGATTTCTGAATCTCACAAGATTGTGCTCAGTTCATTGGCTAGGAGTTAAGATACGAGCAAAATATTCACTTGGGGCATGGAAATGAGATGGAACTGTAATTTGCACATAATTTGCACACGTAAGTGTAGTCTAATGGATGGGGAAGAATACAGGCCAAGTGAGGGATGCAGAAAGAAGAGAATATACATTTGACAACTACAGTTATCCAGCAGTGGTGTACATGGATGAAAGGTTCAGCAACCACAAAAAAATCTAGAGTACCCCCACTACCACCCAAGCTCTCAAATTTAACACTAGTGTAGTGGTGACTGCCATGCAGTATGTAGCATCTGTTCTAACTCAGACACCAGGACCTGCAGCTGACTACATTAGAATACTGTTCTCTCAACAACCATGATACAAGCATGATATGGTTTAAGAAGATTTTTCTTAAAATAAACTGACAGTGTGCCCAGTAACCCCACATTAGGCAGAGAGGGACACCACAAGTCCAGTGTAGTACCCTGCAAAACAATCCTATGTCTTTGAGCTTTCAAAATAAAAATCAAGCCTACTAACACACTGCTCTTGCACTGGTGTTTGTTCACTGGATCACACTGAGGAAACAGTCCCTGAGCACACTAGACAAATCAAGCCCCACACACTTCTATAAGCATCAGTGCTGTGCCTCGCTCATTTCACATAAGTCACATCAATGAATACCACTCACTGTGCAACCTCATTGCTATTTTGAGATGCATGTAGTCTTAATCTTTAGTCACCAGTTGCATGCCAGGCCCTGAATCTAGCCCATTTATTTATTACTTAAATACCAGAAGTATGTACTAAAAGCTGTAACAACTCACGCAATTTTAGATGACCACATGCACTGTATGTCTATGCATCGACATTTTTACAAAGGAGGTCACAGGTGCATGAAGAAGTCTCGGATATTAGTATGCAAGCATCAGCAGACATGAAGGTACTGCATAGATTCATGGATTCCAAGGCTAGAAGGGACCACTGATCATCTAATCTGACCTCCTGTATAATACAGGCCATAGAACTTCATTGAAATTATTCTTAGAAAATATCTTTTAGAAAACATCTAATCTTGATTTTAAAATTGCCTGTAATGAAGAACCCATCACTACCACTGGTAAATTGTTCCTCCAAGGATTAATTACTCCCACTGTCTAAATTTGTCTAGCTTCAGCTTCGATCCATTGGATCATGTCATACCTTTCTCAGCTATATTGAAGAAGCCATTATTGAATATTTGATCCACATGTAGGTATATACATTCTAACCAAGTCCCCTGTTAACTCTTTGCTAAGAAATAGGCTGAAGAAAATTGGTATTCCACCACCTCGGGATCCTTTCCAAAGAGTTTGGTTTCTCTACATCAGTGTTTCCCACACTTGGGATGCCGCTTGTGTAGGGAAAGCCCCTGGCGGGCTGGGCTGGTTTGTTTACCCGCCATGTCCGCAAGTCCAGCCGATTGCGGCTCCCACTGGCCACGGTTCGCTGCTCCTGGTCAATGGGAGCTGCAGGAAGCGGCGGCCAGTACGTCCCTCGGCCTGCACCGCTTCCAGCAGCTCCAATTGGCCTGGAGCAGTGAACCACAGCCAGTGGGAACCATGATCGGCCGAACCTGCGGATGCGGCAGGTAAACAAACTGGCCTGGCCCTCCAGGAGCTCTCCCTACACAAGCGGCGTCCCAAGTTTGGGAAACACTGCTCTACATCCTTTCTTTACATTGGTGACCAAAATTGGACACAATTCTCCAGTGGAGGCCTAACCAGCGCCAAGTAGAGCGGTTCCATCACCTCCCATGATTTGCATGTTATGCCTCAGTTAATGTAACCTAACATTGCATTTGCTTCTTTTTTTCTTTTTCTTTTTTTTGCAACAGCATTGCATTGCATTGTTGACTCGTGTTGAGGTTGTGATCCACCACAACTCCCAGATCCTTCTCAGCAGTGCTGCTGCCAAACCAGTTATCCCCATTCTGTATTTGTGCATTTGGTTTTTCTTCCCTAAGTGCAACACCTTACATTTGTCTTTGTTGAATTTCATTTTGAGGCCTATAGCCCAGTTCTTGGATTTATCAAGATCCCTTTGAATTTTAGCTCTGTCCTCCACAGTATTGGCAGCTTCCCCTAGCTTTGTGTCATCTGCAGATCTGATCAGTATGCTCTCTATACCTACATCCAGGTCATTAATAGAGATGTTAAGCTACACTGGACCCAGACAGATCCCTGTGGAACCCTACTTGAGACCTCCCTCCAATCTAACATAATTCCATTAATAGTTACTCTTCGTTTGTGATTGTTTAACCAATTATCTATCCACTTAGTAGTAGTTCTGCCAAGTCCACGTTTTTCCAGCTTACTTATCGGAATGTCACTTGGGACTGTGTCAAAAACCTTGCTGATGTCCAGGTATATTACGTCCACAGTTTTTCCCTATCCTTCAAACCAGTTACTCTGTCAAAGAAGGAATTCAAGCTGGTTTGGCATGATTTGTTCTAAATAAATCCATGCTGGGTGCTAGTGATTACCCTGTGCTTCATGATTATGTTCTTTAGGCCAAGGACCTCTTAACAATTTTACTATCAGTACATTTCAATGACAAGATTTAGCAATGTTTAGAGACACAATTCACTTTGTTATAGAATATATTTCAACAAAGGTGGGAGTTCGGTTGAGTTAGGCATTTCAGTGTCATACTGAAACATTGAAATAGCTTTAGCAAGTACTTCAAAGAGGACTTAGTCTCACTTTGGACACCCTTGTTAGTTTCACAATTTTTTGAAGGAAGGAAAGAAAGAAGTCATTTGCCATCTAGATGCTTTTCTGTAAGAGTTAGAAAACATGTTCATCTGGTCACAGAGATTTTTGCTTGTTCATCACCAACAGCTACAGTTGTGCCACCCACTGCCAGCTCTCAATAAGAGGGAAAAGGAAGGGACGAAAAGAGAATATCGCATGCCACTCAGGACAAGATTAGTGTTTCCTGTTTCCCTACTGAAAACAGAAACAGAACATGTTGAGAAGTCATAGCAGGGAAAGAAAACCTCACTCCCTTAGTATGATGCTTCCTTTTCTAAGGCCTTTTAAAGATTTGAAGACACCCAAAAAAGCAATCCATAGTCTTTCCACCATAAGAATGCTAGTTGTGACAGATACCCCTTCCACTCAAAAGCTCCCAACCAAAATTACTCCAATACACCTAAAAAGTTAATAAGATCTAAACAAACTGTTTTAAAAACCTCTACCCCAAATCAGAGTTTATTCCAAAAAGGGAGAAGTGCCAGAGACTACATAAAGTTCACCAATGATTTCACTATTACTGTTGATTTTAAAGTATTCAGATACTATGATGATGGGTGGCAGCATAAGACCCTCAGATAGAGGCTGATCACACTAAGGCCTGGTATACACACTGTTGTATCAGTATTGTGGTGTATTGAGGACTGTGCTGGAATTACAAGCTATCACTTTAAGAGTGGGGATGTTTCTTGATCCTGCTTATGGGCTAGGAGGGTCTGCAGGGAAATGTGCTATCAGAGTCAGTCTGGAAAGAACCAAACTGGAGCAACATAGGGTGAGTTGTGCCTTTCTACCTTATGAAACAGCCTGCTTTGTGTGTCTGTTTTTGGTTACTGTGTTTTATTGTTCTGGGTTCTAAGAATAAAAGGTGTTACATTGCAGCCTTCCAGAAAGTATTTTATATTTATCTTAACTCCTGTTTGCATGCTGTGAACATAATATATATAGAAGTACAAAATGATGGGGTCTAAACTAGTTGTTACCATTCAAGAAAGATCTTGGAGTCATTGTGGTTAGTTCTCTGAAAACACCAGCTCAATGTGCAGCGGCACTCCAAAAAAAAGCTAACAGGATATTAAGAACCATTAGGAAAGGGATAGATAATAAGACCAAAAATATAATCCCACTCTACAAATCTATGGTGTGATGTTGCACTCCATATGTTTTATGAAAATATGCTAATGCTTGTGAATATAATGTAACTGGAATATGCTTCATGCAAAAGGTCTCTTGTAAGGTATCATTACAAAGCTTATAATGTACTGAGTGGGTTCATCCTATTTGTATGTATGTATCATTATTGTATCTAAAGTTAGAAATATGAAGTATTACTCTGAAGTCCTATTGTAACTATGCAAAGTGTGGGCCATTAATGGTGGCTTGGAATCTTAATTGCTCCCATTAACTAGAACAATTGTTTGTAAATGGCTTTGTTTACTTGTAAGCCTTCCTGTGTAGTGGGTGCCAGCCAGTGAGTAATGAAGTCTCACAGGACATGTAAACATGTCACATGATGCTGGAATCCATCTTAAACTTGGTGCTTTTCCATTTAGAAGGAAGGGTGGGAACCCAGAGAGAGACAAAGGATTCCCTCCTTGTGCCAAAGATATAAAAAGGGGTGGGACAGAACAAAGGGTGCTGCCAGTCATGAGAAATCCCCGAGTTACCACCTGAGCTGGAACTAACAAGAACTGTACCAGGGGAAAGGATTGGGCCCAAACTAAGAAGAAGTCTAGTCTGTAAAAGAAGCTTATTGGAACATCTCTGAGGGTAAGATTTACCTGTATTCAGTTTTTTAAATGTATTAGGCTTAGACTTGCATGTTTTGTTTGTTAACTAACTTTGTTCTGTCTGTTATTACTTGAAACCACTTCCATCCTACCTTTTATACTTAATTCAATCACTTTTGTTTATTAGTAAACCCAGAGTAAGTGTTTAATATCTGGGGGAGCAAACAGCTGTGCGTCTCTTGCTATCAGTGTTATAGAGGGCAGACAATTTAAGAGTTTACCCTGTATAAGCTTTATACAGAGTAAAACGGATTTATTTGGGGTTTGGATCCCATTGGGAACTGGGTGCTGGAGATAGGTGACTTGCTGAGCAGTTTTGGGGCCTGGGTTGCAGCAGACTAGCGTATCTGGCTCAACAAGACAGGGCTCTGGAGTCCCAAGCCATCAGAGAAAACTGGCTCAGGTAGTTTCAGCACATCAGGTGACAATCCCAAGGGGGTCTCTGTGACCGAACCCATCACACAGGGTATGCCCACACCTTGAATACTACATGCAGTTTTGGTCACTCCATCTCAAAGAAGTTATTAGAACTGAAAAAGAATAGACAAGGGAAAACAAACATTAGGGGTATGGAGCAGCTTCCATGACTATAGATTAAAAAGACTGGATCTGTTCATCTTGGAAAAGAGATGACTGAGGGGGGATATGATAGACGTCTATAAAATCATGACTGGTGTGGAGAAAGTAAATAAGGAAGTGTTATTTACATCTTCACATAATACATGAATCAGGGTCACCTGGTGAAATTAATAGGCAGCATGTTTAAAAACAAACAAAAGGAAGTACTTCAAACAATGCCATCAATGTGTGGAACTCGTCAGGCAATGTCATGAAGGCCAAAGTTCTAACTGTATTCAAAAAAAGAATTTGATAGTTCATTGGTAATAGGTCCATGAATGGCTGTTAGCCAAGATGGTCCAGGACACAACCCCATGCTCAAGGTGCCCCTAAACCAGGGCCGGCTCCAGGCACCAGCTTACCAAGCAGGTGCTTTGGGGCGACCACTTCGGAGAGGGGTGGCACATCCAGCTGTTCAGCGGCAATTCGGTGAACGGCCCCTCACTCCTGCTCAGAGCGAAGGACCTCCCGTCAAATTGCCGCCGCAGATCGCGCTCGCGGCTTTTTCTTTGTTTATTTGTTTGTTTGGCTGCTTGGGGCGGCCAAAACCCTGGAGCTGGCCCTGCCCTAAACCTCTGACTGCTAGAAGCTAGGAGTGTATGACAGGAGGGATCACTTAATAAAACAAATAGCAGTCCAACTCCTTATGTCTGGTGTCCAGTCCTCACCTCTGGGCTCCTGGTCCTCGCACCCTCCTCTCAGGGCTTTAAATTGCTCTTATCCCTTTACATCTTCCTCCCACCTTCCCATTAGAACCCTGTACACTGAATTCCAAGCCAGAGACCCCATCCTAGCAATAGTGGTGTTTGGTCTTTATAAAGGAAGAAGCTAAGGGAAATGACATAGGAGAGAGATATCTGAGAGGTTTTTTCCCCTGTGAGTTAAAGGTAAAAAACCTTTCAGATTTTACCTTTGGGTTTGACCACCAATTATGCCTAACACCACTCCAGGTGCCACCCAGTGGCCTAATTGGGCTTAAACTCTGTTAGCCCCTGGTTAATCAGTGTGAGGTTTATACATTGCATCACAAAGAGTTTTGCTTGATTGGGCCTATAAGGAGAAATAGAATCAGAAAATAGAATCCATTACCGACTAAACTAGGGCAGGAGGAAATTAGTGAAGCTAAAGGAGTGTATTCTAGAAAAACAAGCTGAAATCAATGATCCTTTAGATGATCTAGTTCAGAATTCCTTCCTTCCAGGGCTTAACTTTAATACTGAAAAAATCAATATTTTTATCCTTTCTCTCATTTTTATTTGTGGACAATTTGTATTAATATTGATTGCACTGTAGAAATATTTTGACCTACTTGTATGTTACATAGTATAGTAGTATAATGAGAGATTTCTTCACTTTGGTCCTTATTTCATAATTTATAATGATATTCTTGGCAATTTTAGATTTATAATTTTTCAGGAGTAGCACTTAAACCTTGTCTCTTGACTTTACATGCTTCATGTTTACATATTTCCATTTGTAATTTTGATTTGATTTTTATTTTATTGCCCAACTATATTGTATGTCATGGGCCAAGGTCAGAGCTGAGTCGAAGGGAGACTAAATCACTGTAACTGACACCTTCCACTGGCCCCTCAAGCTTAATCCTCCTTATATTCACTGGGCCAAACTCATCTTTACTGAAACTCCCCTGAAATAAATGGAGTTTATGCAAATGAAGTTGGCAGATTTAGTGCCAGATTCTTCTTAGCACTCAATGAATGCTGGGCGCAACTGAATAGGAAGCAAAAGGGAACTATGTGTGGCCTCACCTTTGATCCTGGGCAATATCTATCATAGTATCGTCTTTGATGAAGTTTAAAGCAATTCTCAGTGCAGTTCTAAATTATGCTAGCAGCCACTCCAGCAATCAGGGATTATCAGTATACACGGATGCCCTGACCATGCCCCTACTACCCCCTTTTTAGCTTTGATCTGTCCCCCAAGGCTGGGAAGTAATTCGGTGAAGTAAGAACCACTATGGAAATGCCTCACCACCTAGGGAGTCCTCAACCTGAGGGTATCCTCCACCTCCCTGAACAATTACACTGAAGTCTGTTTTGTGCTACAAAGCCTGGCACAAAGCAGCCTTATTGGACCTTAGAACTAGGCCCAATGACTCACTCACAACCACTAACTGATAAGAAGCTAATTTGGCCGTGTGTCTGAGCTTTATGCTGCAGTCGTTGCTGTGGAAAACTCCCTTTGAACTCAATGGCCTTATATTAATCTCTTCAACAATTGCACAAATGAAAATATTTTAATATTTTTTTAAATGTGAGCAGCCATTATTGCATCTTTATTCCTCCAAACAAGCACAGCAGCAGTGTTAGAAAGGGGCAGGAAAAGCAAGATAAAATACAGAGAAATAGAAATGGATGGATATAAACTGTTCAGGAAGGACAGGCAGGGCAGAAAAGGTGGGGGAGTTTCATTGTATGTAAGAGAGCAGTATGACTGCTCAGAGCTCCGGTGTGAAACTGCAGAAAAACCTGAAGGTCTCTGGATTAAGTTTAGAAGTGTGAGCAACAAGGGTGATGTCGTGAGTCTGCTATAGACCACCAGACGAGGAGGATGAGATGGATGAGGCTTTCTTCCGGCAACTAACAGAAGTTACTAGATCACAGGCCCTGGTTCTCATGGGAGACTTCAATTACCCTGATATCTGCTGGGAGAGCAATACAGTGGTGCACAGACAATCCAGGAAGTTTTTGGAAAGTGGAGCGGACAATTTCCTGGTGCAAGTGCTGGAGAAACTAACTAGATGCAGAGCTCTTCTTGACCTGCTGCTCACAAACAGGGAAGAATTAGTGGGAGAAGCAAAAGTGGATGGGAAGCTGGAAGGCAGTGACCATGAGATGGTCGAGTTCAGGATCCTGACACAAGGAAGAAAGGAGAGCAGCAGAATATGGACCCTGGACTTCAGAAAAGCAGACTTTGACTCCCTCAGGGAACTGACAGGCAGGATCCCCTAGGAGAATAACATGAGGGGGAAAGGAGTCCAGGAAAGCTGGCTGTATTTTAAAGAATCCTTATTGAGGTTGCAGGAACAAACCATCCCGATGTGTACAAAGAATAGTAAATATGGCAAGCGACCAGCTTGGCTTAACAGGGAAATCCTTGCTGATCTTAAACACAAAAAAAGACGCTTACAAGAAGTGGAAGATTGGACAAATGACCAGGGAGGAGTATAAAAATATTGCTCAGGCATGCAGGAGTGAAATCAGGAAGGCCAAATCACACTTGGAGTTGCAGCTAGCAAGAGATGTTAAGAGTAACAAGAAGGGTTTCTTCAGGTATGTTAGCAACAAGAAGAAAGTCAAGGAAAGTGTGGGCCCCTTACTGAATGAGGGAGGCAACCTAGTGACAGAGGATGTGGAAAAAGCGAATGTACTCAATGCTTTTTTTGCCTCTGTCTTCACAAAAAAGGTCAGCTCCCAGACTACTGCACTGGGCAGCACAGCATGGGGAAGAGGTGACCAGACCTCTGTGGAGAAAGAAGTGGTTCAGGACTATTTAGAAAAGCTGGACAAACACAACTCCATGGGGCCGGATGCGCTGCAACTGAGGGTGCTAAAGGAGTTGGTGGATGTGATTGCAGAACCATTGGCCATTATCTTTGAAAACTCATGGTGATCGGGGGAGGTCCCGGATGACTGGAAAAAGGTTAATGTAGTGCCCATCTTTAAAAAAGGGAAGGAGGAGGATCCGGGGAACTACAGGCCAGTCAGCCTCACCTCAGTCCCTGGAAAGATCATGCAGCAGGTCCTCAAGGAATCAATTCTGAAGCACTCAGCAGAGAGGAAAGTGATCAGGAACAGTCAGCATGGACTCACCAAGGGGAAGTCGTGCCTGACTAACCTAATTGCCTTTTATGATGAGATAACTGGCTCTGTGGATGAGGGGAAAGCAGTGGACGTGTTATTTCTTGACTTTAGCAAAGCTTTTGATACGGTCTCCCACAGTATTCTTGCCGGCAAGTTAAAGAAGTATGGGCTGGGTGAATGGACTATAAGGTGGATAGGAAGCTGGCTAGATCGTCAGGCTCAACGGGTAGTGATCAATGGCTCCATATCTAGTTGGCAGCCGGTATCAAGCGGAGTGCCCCAATGGTCGGTCCTGGGGACGGTTTTGTTCAATATCTTCATTAACGATCTGGAGGATGGTGTGGACTGCACCCTCAGCAAGTTTGCAGATGACAAACTAAACTGGGAGGAGTGGTAGATATGCTGTAGGGTAGGAATAGGATACAGAGGGATCTAGACAAATTAGAGGATTTGGCCAAAAGAAATCTGATGAGGTTCAACAAGGACAAGTGCTGAGTCCTGCACTTAGGATGGAAGAATCCCATGCACTGCTACAGACTGGGGACCGAATGGCTAGGCAGCAGTTCTGCAGAAAAGGACATAGGGGTTAGAGTGGACGAGAAGCTGGATATGAGTCAACAGTGTGCCCTTATTGACAAGAAGGCTAACGGCATTTTGGGCTGTATAAGTAGGGGCATTGCCAGCAGATCGAGGGACGTGATCATTCCCCTCTATTTGACATTGGTGAGGCCTCATCTGGAGTACTGTGTCCAGTTTTGGCCCCCACACTACAAGAAGGATGTGGAAGAATTGGAAAGAGTCCAGCGGAGGGCAACAAAAATGATTAGGGGACTGGAGCACATGATTTATGAGGAGAGGCTGAGGGAACTGGGATTATTTAGTCTGCAGAAGAGAAGAGTGAGGGGGGATTTGATAGCTGCTTTCAACTACCTAAAAGGGGGTTCCAAAGAGGATGGATCTAGACTGTTCTCAGTGATAGCAGATGACAGAACAAGGAGTAATGGTCTCAAGTTACAGTGGGGGAGGTTTAGGTTGGACATTAGGAAATCTTTTTCACTAGGAGGGTGGTGACGCACTGGAATGAGTTACCTAGGGAGGTGGTGGAATCTCCTTCCTTAGAGGTTTTTAAGGTCAGGCTTGACAAAGCCCTGGCTGGGATGATTTAGTTGGGAGTTGGTCCTGCTTTGAGCAGGGGGTTGGACTTGATGACCTCCTGAGGTCCCTTCCAACCCTGATATTCTATGATTCTATGAAAAGGATTTTTCCAGCTGAGGCAGCAAGAGCAGCCTCACTCCAAGCAGCCCACCTCACCCAGTACAGCACAGGGCATTCTTCCAGGAAACAGTCACTATGTAATAGACTGTTCTCGTATGGTGGTGACGCCACGCATGTTGTGCCACAAATTAACATGATTTGCTATTATTACTGTGGAGCTCATCCTCTTGTGGCTAAATGTAGAAGTGTCCAACTTTTAATGCAAACAGAAACTAATGCTCCTTCCTAGTAAAAAGGATGATGAATGAAAGTTCAGAATGCATAACAAACTTACAGTTTCTTCATCCTTTATATCATCACTTATATTGGATTTTATTTATATAAATCCCCCTGAATTTCATTATATGGAAGGCTTAAATTACAATGGTGACATTTATATGAACTTTTAGAAATGTTACTTCTAGCATAAGCTGGATAACAAGAATGGCATATTAGTAAATGAAGTCAAATTCACTGAGACTTCTCTGTAGCAGATAGCAATTTTATCATTTGCCATTTAAAGACCTTTCTTATTTTCCAATAAATAGCTTCATTATTACCACAGAGGTGTTTATAATGCTTTATTTATGATGAATCTCTAGGTATGCTCAGATATTATGAAATTTTGATCCCAGTAAATCTCTTCTAAAGCCTAAATAGCAATTATTGTCAATATTCGGACAGGACAGCTTAGTAATGTTAACTTTATCTGAATGATGTTATAAATCTAAATGGGACAATATTATTGCAGTCTATCAGTAGAAGATATATCAATTGTATTAGTACTCTCAGTGCTCATTAATTTAGAGTGCATTGCCTGCATCAGTATAGATCGATAGGAAACAATAGGATAAATTAATCCCTGCTGTAATTATTGGTTCGTTCACTTCTTATTGGACTTGATATGGGTTCAAGTGTCAGAGCTGGGTCATGGGCTGCCTGGGGGTACAGAGTGAGTGGCTCAGTATTGGGGCCAAAAGTCAGAGATCAATCCAGGACCAGGCCAAGTCAAAACCTCAGAATCAGAGTCCATTACCAAATGAGGTGAGAACAGGGCTTGGCAGGGCCAGGTCTTTCACCAGAATCAGCAATGGTCTTACGCCAGAGACAGTAAACCAGGATCAAGGTCAGGAGCTAAGCCTAAGCTGAGAGCCAGAAGTCTGAGATCAAGGCAAGTCACAGCAAAGAAAAGTAACTAAGGGTATGTCTACACTACAGGATTAATCCGAATTTATATAATTTGAATTTGGGAAACAGATTGTATAAAGTCGAATGTATGCAGCCACACTAAGCACATTAATTCGGCGGTATGCGTCCATGTACCGGGGCTAGCGTCGATTTCTGGAGCGTTGCACTGTGGGTAGCTATCCCATAGCTATCCCATAGTTCCCGCAGTCTCCCCCGCCCACTGGAATTCTGGGTTGAGATCCCAGTGCCTGATGGGACAAAAAACATTGTCACAGGTGGTTCTGGGTACAGCCTCACCCCTCCCTCCCTCCCTGCATGAAAGCAACGGATGGCAGACAACCATTTCGCGCCTTTTTTCCTGGGTGAACACTGCAGACTCCATACCACGGCAAGCATGGAGCCCGCTCAGCTCAAGACAGCAGTCATGAACATTGTAAACACCTCTCACGTTCTCGTGGAGTTTATGCTGAGCCAGGACCAGAAAAACGAGGTGAGGAGGCAGCAGCGGCAGCAGCGCAGCGACAAGCGTGATGAGGACATGGACACGGACACGGACACAGAATTCTCTCAAATCGCGGGCCCCAGTGCTTTGGAGATCATGTTGTTAATGGGGCAGGTTCTATCCATGGAACGCTGATTCTGGGCAAGGGAAACAAGCACAGACTGGTGGGACCGCATAGTGTTGCAGGTGTAGGATGATTCCCAGTGGCTGTGGAACTTTCGCATGCGTAAGGGCACTTTCATGGAACTTTTTGACTTGCTTTCCCCTGCCCTGAAACGCCAGAATACCAAGATGAGAGCAGCCCTCACAGTTGAGAAGCGAGTGGCAATAGCCCTGTGGAAGCTTGCAACGCCAGACAGCTACAGGTCAATCGGGAATCAATTTGGAGTGGGCAAATCTACTCTGGGGGCTGCTGTGATGCAAGTAGCCAAAGCAATCACTCGGGTGCTGCTACGAAAGGTAGTGACTCTGGGAAATGTGCAGGTCATAGTGGATGGCTTTGCTGCAATGGGATTCCCTAACTGTGGTGGGGCGATAGATGGAACCCATATCCCTATCTTGGCACCGGAGCACCAAGGTACCCAGTACATAAACCGCAAGGGGTACTTTTCAATGGTGCTGCAAGCACTTGTGGATCACAAGGGACGTTTCACCAACATCAACGTGGGCTGTCCGGGAAGGGTTCATGACGCTCGCATCTTCAGGAACACTACTCTGTTTAAAGGGCTGCAGCAAGGGACTTACTTTCCGGACCAGAAAATAACCGTTGGGGATGTTGAAATGCCAATAGTTATTCTTGGGGACCCAGCCTACCCCTTAATGCCATGGCTCATGAAGCCATACACAGGCAGCTTGGACAGGAGTCAGGAGCTGTTCAACTACAGGCTGAGCAAGTGCAGAATGGTGGTAGAATGTGCATTTGGCCGTTTAAAAGGTCACTGGCGATCGTTACTGACTCGCTCAGACCTCAGCCAAACCAATTTCCCCATTGTTATTTCTGCTTGCTGTGTGCTCCACAATCTCCGTGAAAGTAAGGGGGAGACCTTTATGGCGGGGTGGGAGGCTGAGGCAAATCGCCTGGCTGCTGATTACGCGCAGCCAGACACCAGGGCGATTAGAAGAGCACACCAGGAAGCGCTGTGCATCAGAGAAGCTTTGAAAACCAGTTTCATGACTGGCCAGGCTACAGTGTGAAATCTCTGTTTGTTTCTCCTTCATGAAAACCCGCCCCCTTTATTGACTCATTCTCTGTAAGGAACCCACCCTCCCGCTTCCCCCAGCTTGCTTTCAAACCAAATAAAGTCACTATCATTTAAAAATCATTTATTCTTTATTAATAGATTATAAAAAGAGGGAGGGGACCCGGGTGGGGTTTGGGAGGAGGATCGGCAGGAAGGAAAAGGCCACTAAAAAAAGGTCAAAAAAATGACAGCCTTTTGCTTGGGCTGTCCACGGGGGTGGAATGGGAAGGTGTACGGAGCCTCCCCCCCACGTTCTTACACGTCTGGGTGAGGAGGCTATGGAACATGGTGAGGGGGGTTATACAGGGGCTGTAGCGGCACTCTGTTATCCTGCTGCCGTTCCTGAAGCTCCACCAGACGCCGGAGCATGTCTGTTTGCTCACGCAGCAGCCCCAGCATTGCACCCTGCCTCCTCTGATCTTCCTGCCGCCACCTCTCATCTCGAGCGTCCCTCCTGTCCTCACGTTGGTCCCTCCTGTCCTCACGTTGGTCCCTCCTGTCCTCATGTTCACTGGCTTCTTTCCTATACTTTGAAACTGTGTCCTTCCACTCATTCAGATGAGCTCTGTCACTGCGGGTGGATTCCATGATTTCTGCGAACATATCGTCTCGCGTCTTCTTTTTCTGACACCTTATCTGTGATAGCCTTTGGGATGGAGGAGGGAGGCTTGAAGAATTTGCAGCTGCTGGAGGGAGGGAAAAAGGAGAGAATTTTTTAAAAAGATACATTTTGCAGAACAATGCTTATACTCTTTCACGGTGACCAACACTATTCACATCACATAGCACATGTGATTTCTGTGCAAGGTTGCATTTTGCCTCTGTGCCTGTGGCTTTGCTGCTAGAGATCACAGATGCAGGTCCAGGCAACAGAATTCGGCTTGCATGTGGCCATGGTAAGCCATTGTCTTTTGGCTTCTGCGCCCTCCTTTCCCACATACCAAGCAAAGCCCGTTGAGTGCTGCGGTTTTCCTGTTAACCTTCAGCAGCAGAAAACAAACTAACCACCCCCCCCCCATCCAATTCTCTCGGATGATCGCTTTACCCCTCCCCCCACTGCGTGGCTGGTATCAGGGAAGATCCCTGCTAGCCAAACGCGAAAAGCTCTGGGCCAATTCCCCCCCCCCCCCCGCGTGCGCTTGGCTAAATGCAGGGAAGGATTTCTTTTCAGCCACAGGCAAACAGCCCAGTAGGAACGGCTACCTCTGTCCCCTTCATTAAATTCCCGTATTTCAGCCTGGTTACCATGAGCGATATCACTCTCCTGAGGATTACACAGCAAGATAAAGAACGGATGTTGCTTGAATGCCAGCAAACACCGGGACCATACGCTGCCAGGCTTTGTCATGCAATGATACCAGATTACTTGCTGCAAGCATGGCGCGATCAAGTGTCCTACCATGGAGGACGGAATAAGGCTGCACTGCCCAGAAACCTTGTGGCAAGGCTTTTGGAGTACCTCCAGGAGAGCTTCATGGAGATGTCCCTGGAGGATTTCCGCTCCATCCCCAGACACGTTAACAGACTTTTCCAGTAGCTGTACTGGCTGCGAATGCATCCCAAGTCCTCAGGGCAATGTAATCATTAAAAACCCTTGCTTTTAAAACAAGTTTTATATTTTAAAAGGTAAACTCACCTGAGGTCCCTTCCATGGGGTTGTGGTCTTGGATACTGGGTTGGGAGGGTACTTCAGTCAGGCTGAGAAAAAGATCCTGGCTGTTGGGGAGAATGGAGTGCTGGGTGCTCTCTGCAAGCTCGTCCTCCTCCTCCTCCTCTTCCCCGTCCGCAGAATCCTCAGGTGTAGTTGATGAGATTATCCCCACCTCAGAATACACGGTCAAAGGTGGGGTAGTGGTGGCGGCCCCCCCTAGAATTGCATGCAGCTCGGCATAGAAGCGGCATGTCCACGGCTCTGACCCAGAGCGACCGTTTGCCTCCTTTGTTTTTTGATAGGCTTGTCTGAGCTCCTTGACTTTCACGCAGCACTAATCTGAGTCCCTATTGTGGCCTCTCTCCATCATGCCCTTGGAGATTTTCTCAAAAGTTTTGGCATTTCGTCTTTTTGAACGAAGTTCTGCTAGCACTGAATCCTCTCCCCATATAGCGATCAGATCCAGTACCTCCCGTACGGTCCATGCTGGTGCTCTTTTTCGATTCTCGGACTGCATGGTTACCTGTGCTGATGAGCTATCTGTGGTCACCTGTGCTCTCCACGCTGGGCAAACAGGAAATGAAATTCAAATGTTCGCGGGGCTTTTCCTGTCTACCTGGCCAGTGCATCGGAGTTCAGATTGCTGTCCAGAGCGGTCACAATGGTGCACTGTGGGATAGCTCCCGGAGGCCAATACCATCGAATTGCAGCCACACTAACCCTAATTCGAAATGACAAAATCGATTTTGGCGCTACTCTGCTCATCGGGGTGGATTACAGAAATTGATTTTAAGAGCCCTTTATTTCGAAATAAATGGCTTCGTTGTGTGGACGGGTGCAGGGTTAATTCGATTTAACGCTGCTAAATCCGAATTAAAGTCATAGTGTAGACCAGGCCTAAGGCATGGTAACTTGATTGCTCAGACAACTCCCAGAAAAGGCTTCCTGGCTTATATGGGACATGCCAGCCAATCAGGGAATCACAGATGGCTGTAAAAAGAACAGGAGTACTTGTGGCACCCTAGAGACTAACAGATTTATTAGAGCATAAGCTTTCGTGGACTACAGCCCACTTCTTCGTCCACGAAAGCTTATGCTCTAATAAATCTGTTAGTCTCTAAGGTGCCTCAAGTACTCCTGTTCTTTTTGCGGATACAGACTAACACGGCTGCTACTCTGAAACAGATGGCTGTGTCTGTCCATCACCCTGTCATCCAGACCTTATCCTTACGAAGCGTCAGTGTGTCCCTGTGTCATCTTTGGGGAGCGTGTTTACACCATAACCCTGTATCGGGGTATTCTGGCATGATCCTTCTGGAATGCAGATGTGTGTTTCTTGCAAAGCAGAGCAGAGCTAGGATGTCAATCGTGTTGTCACATATAATGCAAGCTAGGTAGTCACTTTTAGATTGGGACATACCTTCAACATTCAACTGGCAAATTCATAGAGCTGGGTCTCCAGTTCTCTTACTGTGGCTCTTAGAGGAGTTACTTTTTGCAGAGAACTATTTACATTACTGTTCAATCTGGGACTTCTCTGAGGGATGTCTGGATGCCGATTTGATGGTATTTATGTTTGGAATAAACACACACTATTCCCTCGTCCTACCCCACAAATATCACTCTTGAAACAAATTAGGCCAAAATCTAAATTTGTTCAGATCAGTCACGTTTAGCAAGATCAAACATTTGGCAAGATCCACCATGCCAAAAATTTTGCTTATTTGCTTTCATTAAACCATTCCCTTCTACAGTGTATGTATTAACTGAGGCCACACGATATAAGCACTCTTATTATTCAGAAGTACATGCATATCCATTAATCACTTCATTGCTTTATGCAGGTGTTGAAAACACCATCCTCTGCATGGCCCTCTGATGAATTTGATGTAATAAGTTCATGTAAATCAACTCTAGGTTTGTTTTTGCTTTTTAAAAATCTTCCTATCACAAAAATTTCATTGGTTGTTAAGCCCTTTTAAGTTCCATTGGGAAACAACAGATCAGGGATCACATCGGAGTCTAATTACATATTCATATATTCATGATATTCTGGCTGGAGACTGGGTTTCTGATTGCTTAGCATCTCTGATTGCTCAGCACCTGAGCAGATGCTGAGGTGTCTGACATTGTTTTAGAAGAGCGAGCTCTCTGAACAGAAATAATGTCAGCCATTTACTTATTAAAAATACATTCATCTTTTTCTTTCAAAAATAATTTTGGGGGTGATTTTTGGTGTGTTTTATACCTAATTTGACAATTTTTACATTCATTTTATCCCTTTCCTGTCCAAATTTAAATCTTGTATTAATTTCCTGAGGACTTACTTTCTGATTTAAAAAAAAAGTATTTTGCACTTCTGCTCTGCCTGTAATTTGAAGACCTCAAAGTGCTTTACAAAAAGCAATTCATTCTCAGAACTTCTCTGTGAAGTGGGTAGGTACAAATTCCCCCCATTTACAGATGTGGAACCTGAGAACAAGGGGTAAAACGGGCTTAGTGGACTAGAAACTCTCAGTACCCACGCTTTAACCTCTAAACCAGCGATTCTCAGACCTCAGTGGTTCAAATTAGCAATCATCATTATCCAAAAGAGCCACAGTACTGGGAATTCATTGTTTCATTTACTAGTGGAGAGGGATAGCTCAGTGGTTTGGGCATTGGCCTGCTAAACCCAGGGTGTTATGAGTTCAATCCTTGAGGGGGCTGCTTAGGGATCTGGGGCAAAGTCAGTACTTGGTCCTGCTAGTGAAGGCAGGGGGCTGGACTCAATGACCTTTCAGGGTCCCTTCCAGTTCTAGGAGATAGGATATCTCCATATATTAAATATATATTATTCACACAGCAAAATGACAGACCAAGTATTATTATTTTATCAACTACAATTGGTTAATAGTAAAAGTATCCTGATTGGTTAATAACTTAGATTGGTTAATAATTAAATCACACTGTGTTTTAATATCATGCGCTGCAAAGAGCCGCAGGAGACACATTAAAGACCCGCTTGTGGGCGTGCAAGGCTCAGACTGAGTATCACCGCTCTAAATCATACCAGCTTGCTTAGTTGTGCTGTATGAACTGCTGATTTATTATGCTATGGTTAGTGTTTTGGAACAACACAAGTATTATATGAACCACAAAAGCAATGGTGTAGTGGAGCATATAGGCAGGTGAATGGGGGGAGGGATAGCTCAGTGGTTTGAGCATTGGCCTGCTAAACCCAGGGTTGTGAGCTCAATCCTTGAGGGGGCCACTTAAGGATCTGGGGCAAAATCAGTACTTGGTCCTGCTAGTGAAGGCAGGGGGCTGGACTCAATGACTTTTCAGGGTCCCTTCCAGTTCTAGGAGATAGGTATATCTCCATTAATAAAAAATAAATAGGTATGTGAGTATACCTATCTCTTGTTTCAAGAGTATGTTAACCTTTTGGCACCTGGGAAAGCTGAGCTGGGAAAGCTTATAAATACCGCACTCCAAGTAGCAGTCTCCAGATATTTGGACAGTGAAAGAAGCCTATTTATCAGCCTCATCTTCTAAGTTGCTTACATGGGTCCCTGTCTAGTGCTAAAAAAAAAAAAAAAAAAAAAAAAAAAAAATCCTTTGTGGAATCATATTCTTTCCCTCCCCATCACTCATGGTGAATGATAGCGATCACAGATGAGAGAAAGAATAGAAAGTAATGAGAAGACCTAAAAGGGAAAAAAGGAAGGAGAAAGATGTGGATAATATTATTTCCTTTTCTGAGCAGCAGCTGCAGAATTTTTATGAGAAGCGTGAAGGTTTCTGGAGAGGGGGCACCCAGTTGTCCACCTTCTCCCCCCCCTACACACACACTTTACATATCAGCTCTGAATATATAAAGGAGTATAAATTGGTAGACCCTCATCCCAAAGGGTCAGAAGAGAGGGGTTATGCAAAAAAGCCCAATTAATAGCAAGATATGCAAAAGTGTAAGTACATTAGAGCTGCCATACTAGGTCAGATCAATGGTCCATCTAGCCCAGGATCCTGTCTCTGACAATGGCCAGTACCAGAGCTGCAGAGGGAGAGTATAGAACAGGGCAGTTGGAGTGATCCACCCATGTCTTCCACTCCCAGCTTCTGGCAGTCAGGAGACTAGGGACACCCAGAGCATGGGGTTGAATCCCTGACCATTTTGGCTAATAGCCACTGATGGAACTATCCTCCATGAACTTATCCAATTCTTTTTTGAACCTAATTATACTTTTGGCCATCATAACATCCCCTGGTGATGAGTTCCACAGGTTAATTGTGTGGTATGTGTGTGAAAAAGTGCTTCCTCTTGTTTGTATTAAAGCTGTTTCCTACTAATTTCATCAGGTGGTCCCTGGTTTTTCTATTGCAGGAAAAGGTAAATAACACTTCTTCTTTGAATAGTGTCCTTATGAGTGCCCCACTTCAGGTGCATGTGCATCCCACGCACCTTTGGTGAGAAATTTTCATTAGCACAGTCCATTTGGCCTGCGCATGCACTGCTGATATCCACGTGCTCTGCCCCAAGGCTATATCAGGCTGCCCAGGCAAATTGCCCTCAGTTCCTTCTCAATTGCCTCAGCCTGAGACAGAGCTAAGTGCATCTGCATTGTGCATGCCACAACTACTTGCTGAGTTTGTTCTACTTAGTTTAATTAGTTAGTAGTAGTAGTTAGTTACTGGTTATTGAAGATTATTTTATTTCCACTGGGGAAATACTCCCTGTGGGGGGATTCCCTGGTTCACCAGAGTTTAAACGTTGCCTCATGTGTAGAGAGGCTATCCTGTTCAGCAATGGACCGTCTAAGCACGTTCACTACCTGGGAGAGTCACACATCCCACAGAAGCGTAACTACTTCTTAGCCCTCAAACCCAGGGCACAAAAGAACCAGAAAATCAAACCACAACTGTAATGATGGAGCATTCCCTTCACCCTGCTTCAGAGCCTAGTCAGAAGAACCCCCACACCATACCTCAGTCCCCAGGATTCTGTAGCCCCACTTTGACCTCAGCTCAACACTCATATAGAAAGGGGAAAGCCTCAGAGACCTCCTCTTAAAGGTCCTAAGAAGAAGAACTCTAATTCCGCTTTTAAGGAACCCACCTCAAGAAGACCTCACTCTCTGACCAGGTCAACAACCTCAGAGATTTTGTCCTCAAGTCTCACTACTGTAGAGACAAAGGTCTCTTCCAGTACCCATGAGATGAGAAAATCCCACAGCTCTAAGAGTAAACACGGCTCTGAGAAGGCTCCGGTACCTTCTAGTGGAGATGGTCAGAGCAAACACCCATTAACTATGTACATGCTATGCTATGGAAATGATTCTTGTATTAAATTAACACTGGTCACATGCTTTAGCCACTAAAAAGTGGGGATTAACCTGTCATCCTGGGCCCATGTGAAGAGAAGTGGCACAAGGAAACTTCCACTTCACACTATGTGCACTCATACACAAGGGTCAGGGACAACTGTAGTCCCTGGCCTTAAGGGAATTAAACAGTAGCTTGATGATCACAGCGTTAAAACTGAGAGAAAAAGAAGTGAAGAATATTAATGAATTTATTTTTCCATCTGAAGAGCAGAAGGGTGGTGTCATAAACCAGTGAGATTAGGGTTGTGCCTCAGCATCACTTGTTCAGAGGATACCTGTAAATGGAAGTGCTATGCCCTCAGCTCCTAGATGAAGCTTGAATCTCAGTTGCTCCATGTCATCACCTGTTGAACATGCAGGAGTTGTGTCTCTTTATCTTTGACAGGAGCTCATTTCATCCTTCCTGGCCAAATGTTCCATGAGGCATGTATGCAGGGAAAGAGACATTATACAGTGCAACATCTCATAAACCCAGTTTCTCTATAGCCACCTATTGCCTCCTGACAAAATACCCCTTCAATTTTGGTGCAAGAAACATGACAGGGCTGCTCTTCAACCCTTTGTGATTAGGGGTGTCACCAGCCATATGCATCTCTGGAAGAACAAATCTTCACTCCCAGCAAAAAAGCAGCTGCACCAAGATGTAGATTTGTGGATCCCTTCTTCCCCTTACTCCACAGGGTAATGGCATCTTCTCCTCTCCTCACAGGCTCAATTATAGCAGAGAGAGAGGATAATCTGTGTGGTGCATCTGAAGAAGTGGGGGGGGGGTTATCAACAAAAGCTTATGCCCAAATAAATCTGTTAGTCTTTAAGGTACCACCCAACTCCTCATTGTTTTTGTGGATACAGACTAACATGGTTACCTCTCTGATACTTTTGCTGATACAGGGGAATGAAGGGAATAATGCTGACACATGCTTAATACCTCACTAATAAAATAATAATAATAATATTTCATTAATGAATAACAAAAATTGAACTGGTCTAAGCACTCATAGTCTGTATGTGCCCCAGCATTATTGAACAGAAGGATCCCATGAATGGGTAATCCCTTTGACCAAGGAAAAGACTGCACAGCAGAGACAAAGTTAACAAACCAGGTATGGAAGATCACAGCTTTTGTCCCGGCACTCCTTTGGGCTCTGTAAATCCCAAGAAGGGAGGTAAGATTAACATGCTTAAAACAGCAGGGGCTAGCAGATTTCCCGATGACCAGAAGAGGTAGTTTAGGTTCTCCTGTGGCATTAATACAGGCTAATAAGGTAGGTGCTCAGTGTTCTTTTTGGAGCCCGGCGCACAGGCATAACATTCATAGAAATAGGCCAATGTGTTTTCTAGGAGTAGGTACCAACAGCGCTAACAGGCACTAAGAGGCTAACTGAGAAACTATTAGTGAGTGATTAACCACACTGTGGATTCAGATAACTAGGATTTTTAGATAATTGGAATTTAAATAACTGGAATTATTCTGTGTACAGGGTGAAAAACCTACCACTGGATGGGGTTGGCCAATAACAGAACAAAAACCAAGTTACGGACCACAAAAGAAATATGAATTCCCATTTCTCTGTATCCTGCATTTTATCATTAGATTTCTTCTAGCACAAATGAACAGAATGAGTCTCTTTTCCATGGCATTAAGTGAGATTTCAAACTGCTTTCCACTTTAATAGCCAATCAGCTGAAAATGATCAGGCTCTCTCAGGACTATGGGAGTTTGTATGAATCAAATACTTATTGTATAAGTGAAGCTTTTCCACATTCCAGGCTTCCTGTCTCCTCCACCCTTTGTAATTGACACAGAGTACATTTCGATCCAGAACACTGTATTGTATTGCACTTATCACTGTTCTCTTATCAACTATCACAATGCTTGTCCTGAGGAGTTTTAAAAGGAGCAGTCTGTTAAGTAACAATCTCCATCTCTAGCAGAACCAATTCCAGTAATACAAGGAATGGTCTTTTGCCATTATAGTCAGTTTGGGCCACATTCATCCTTCCTACTCCACTGAAGTTATACCAGCAATGAATTTGGCTGGAAAAAAAAAAATTTCTGTAGTTCTCAGCTGGGCTGAGTGAAGGATAGAATAGTCCTCAGAGGGCCAGGAGGCCTATTGGGTAGCATGCCCATTTTCTAGTCTCATGCCTCCCAGTGGAAAGGGCTTTCAATCCAATTCCTAAGCCTTGTATGTGTCTTATCTTCACCTCAAGGTTTTCAGCGTCCTTACCCTCTCTTTACTATGGAGGGTGGAGGTGGAAGTGAGGCGTATGCCCCCCCTGCTGCAACAAGAGCAGTTGATAGAGGAGCCTGGGCCCTCCCATTCTACTGGGCTCTGACCCAGGGCTCTAGGAGAAACAACAGTGTCCAGCACTCTGAAGTGGCCTTGGAACTGCATCCCTGGTTCACTTCCATTTCTCCCCATGTCTCCAAGTCCAATATAAGATAACAAAAGAAAAGACAACTAAACCTTCAGGCCCAACCAAGCTCAGCAGGCAGCCTCACATGGAGGCTTCTTCAGCAGCTTTGATCAGGAGCCCTCAGGGTAGGTCTGTCTTTCTCCCCAGCCTCTTTCTTCTGAGATGAGTTGCTACCTTTTAAGCTTCCTCTCCGACTGGAGCATGCAGGTCTGGACGGTTGGGGTGACCTGAGCCCATTGTCCTTTTACCCCTTTGGGCCCAGTATGGGGTCTGTACACCCCATCACAAAGGCAATATTTAGGTCTAAAGCAGATGGTCAACAATGGACAGATGTTTGCAGTACCCTGGCTTAGAAAATTAATCTGTATTCCTTGAATAAGTATTTAGTGTAGAATTCTGCATACCTGTCACCAAAAGGAAATGTAGAGTGAAGAACTGTATTTTTACTGTTGAGTTTTATTATTTTATTCTTATCTTTATTACTGGGAAAACTGCATCTCTATCTTTTTTTAGAAACATACAGGAACTAGTCTATGAAATGGAACCTTTGGGCCATTGTTGATCCTAGTCTATGGAGCCCTGACTAAAGAAATCATGAGGGACTTCACCTAGAATTCTCCTCTTCCTGTAACTGGGCTCCCTCTCAGCCTTCACATACTCCTGACACTTCCTAGCCACCAATCACCTGATTCTGCAGCCCTTACTGATGAGGTTACAGCGTTACAAACCAAGCAAGTCCAGAGGCTGTGGGAATATAAATAGCCAGCTGATGATCTAGGAGAGATCTTAGAACTTGGGGATGGCCTACTAAACAAAATTTTCCAATTATCTGTCTACCTCGATCATGTGTCTGCTCATTGGTCTTGTTTTAGGATTATACAGTGGGCAAGCATGATGATTTTTGAAGCACTTTCCAAAATTAATTAATTTTATATAAAAAAGGGGGAACTTCTGGCCACAAGCCTCCACCATTGTAGGAAAAGCAAGGTTCTGTTGCTTATGCCGGGGTCCATGAAAGATGCTGCTAATGCCCTCTTCCACCCAGGGCACGTGTCCGTATTTGTTGAATTTAGAACTTTTTCCATTTACCAAATCCAGAATTTCTAGTAAAAGTAATGTATCACAAATGTTAAAGAGAGCAAAGCCAATTTACCTGATTTATTTACTTGGGCAGGGTGGGCGGGGGGCGGAGGTAAGAGAGAGAGAGAGAGCATCTGCCAGGGATAAATTAGAGTGGAAGTAGCCCATGGAGATATCTATTAAAATGTGGTACATTATGAAAAAGTTTGCAAAGCCCTTATATAATGTTTTAACCTTTAAAATGTATGGTTACCTTTCACCACTGGTATTAGATTAAAAAATTTCCATCATTCCAACTATTTTTTGTCAGAAGATTGTTTTTTAATGACAAGACATAATTTTCACAAGAAGCATCTGCTTTCACCAGAAAATTTTGACTTTTTGTTGAAAGACCTGAAAACAGAGAAATTGCCCAATTTCTAGCCAAACAATGAAAAAATGTTGTTTTTTCTGACAAAGTCAAAATTTTCCACAGAAAATTTAAATGAAAACAGATTTTTTTCCCCATTTTCATCAAAAATTTCCCCCTCCTGGGGAATATTTCTGAGCAGCTGTAGTAGGTAGTGATATTGCTTACTGCATACATTTCCCCCCTGCATACTGTGCCTGTTTTTCTGTGTAATGGTTCCTCTAGTAGGGATGAGGAGCTCTCTGGCACCATCTGTAAAACTACATCTTAGCTATATATCGTTCTAGTAAGAAATAAGCTCATGCAATTGAACAGATATTCTTACATATTCTCCTTCCCTCCTCCCATGTCCAAAGCAGACTATCCATCCCCCTAGCCAATTTCTCTTCCTTTTTTTAAAAAAATCATCGTTGTCTACTCTTTTATAATCACATTTCTCAACTCTTCTTTCACTAAAAAACAGAATATCTTCATTTTCTCCACACCCTCTTTTGTCCACCTCTTGCTCTGCCCCACAATAAATTATCTCCTGCTCCTCTTCTTCTATTCTCTCTTTGTTCCTCAGATTATCTAATAACAATATGTAATACTTACAATGGGAACCCATAAATATCCTGTCAGTTATGCCCAAGATAAATAGATGCAATTACCTATCTGCAATATTAATACTGGCAACTGTACAAATAATCAGGTTAGTTAACTGCATGTATTAAATCAGTTATCCAAGCAACTGGGTAGATTTTTAACAGCCACCATTGTATAATATTTCACAAATATCAGCTAGTTAATTGTTATAATACCTCCTGTGAGATTCATGGATTCATTGTTCCAGTAGTTAATTAACCTCAGTCAAAAATTTAAACCTTATTTCCAGACTGAATTTGTCTAGCTTCAACTTCCAGCCATTGAATCATGTCGTATCTTTCTCTGATAGATTGGGGGGAGGGATAGCTCAGTGGTTTGAGCATTGGCCTGCTAAACCCAGGGTTGTGAGTTCAATCCTTAAGGGGGCCGCTTAGGGATCTAGGGCAAAATCAGTACTTGGTCCTGCTAGTGAAGGCAGGGGGCTGGACTCAATGACCTTGCAAGGTCCCTTCCAGTTCTAGGAGATGGGATATCTCCAGTAATTTTTAACTGAAAAGCCCATAATCCAATATTTTTTCCCCATGTAGGTATTTATAGACTGTAAACAAGTCACCCTTAACTTTCTCTTTGTTAAGCTAAATGGGGTGCCTTATCTCTATAAGACATGTTTTCTAATCCTTAATCATTCTTGTGGCTCTTCTTTGAGCCCTCTCCAATTTATCAACATCCTTCTTGAACTGTAGACACCAAAGCTAGACACAGTATTCCAGCAGCAGTTAAACCAGTCCCAAACAGAGAGGTAAATTAGCTTCTCTACTTATACTGCTTGAGAGTCCCCTGGTTATACATCCAAGGATCGCATTAGCTCTTTTGGCCACAGTATCACACACAGAGCTCATGTTCAGCTGATTATCCACCATGCCCCCAAATCTTTTTCAGAGTCACGGCTTCCCAGGAGAGAGACCCACAATGTGTAAGAATGGTCTTCATTCTTTGTTCTTAGATATATACATTTATATTTAGCATATTAAAATGCATATTGTTTGCTTGCACCCAGCTTACCAAGTGATCCAGATCACTCTGTATCAGTGACCAGTCCTTTCCATTATTTACCACTCTCCCAATTTTGGATCATTTGAAAACTTTATCTGTAATGATTTTATGATTTCTTCCAGGTCATTCATAAAAGTGTTAACTAGCATAGGGCCAAGAATCAATTCCTGTGGTACCTCATGAGAAACATACCTGCTCAGTGATGTTTCCCCTTTTACAATTACATTGTGAGATATATCAGTTAGCCAGATTTTAATCCATTTAATGGATGCCGTGTTAATTTTACATTGTTCTAGTTTTTTCGTCAAAATGCTGTGCAGTACCAAGTCACAGGCAAATATGTATTAGATCCTCACATTACAGACAGGGAAAGTAACACAGTACAGATGAATACATTACCAAAATACATAGAAGGAGTCTATATCACTAAAAAGAAGAACAGGAGTACTTGTGGCACCTTAGAGACTAACTAATTTATTAGAGCATAAGCTTTCGTGGACTACAGCCCACTTCTTCCCGAAAGCTTATGCTCTAATAAATTTGTTAGTCTCTAAGGTGCCACAAGTACTCCTGTTCTTCTTTTTGCGGATACAGACTAACACGGCTGTTACTCTGAAATATATCACTAAAGGGGGATATTACATTCTAGTGATTCATTTATATTTGTTATGAAGAAACTTGCTAATGGCTGCCATCAGGGGTTCTTGGATCCAAAGACAATCACAATCATTAAATCCAATGTGTGCGCCAAGCACTCTTTTAGGGTCAACAGAAGGAGCAATCAATCCCCTTTTCATAGTAAAAACAGTTGCAGATAAAGGGGGCTACTGCCTAAGACACTAGGGTGCATGTCCTCAGGGGAGCTAAGCCTTATGGCTTAACAGAGGTTTCTCTGGGGTTACAAATGCAAGGACTAAGATACTAGTTTCAGCCTGCATGTGTGGGAAAAAAAGCAAGCAGAAGAAACTGCGAGTGCAACCCTGAAAAGAAAAAAAGATGCATAGCTTCTTGAGCACAGAGGCTGGTTGGAATGATGCATTTGGGGATTTCCAAGCAAGGAAACCAGCTGCTGTTTGTTTCCACTATGTTGAGGGAAACTGGATTTTGTGTGCATTTTTATGAATAAATAAGATTACAACAAAAAATATACCAGACTCATATCATCAGATTTCTCATCCCAACCAAACAGCTGAAATCAATTGGATGGAAGCAGGTGCTTAAAATTAAGCACATGATTAAGCAGTTTCTCAATTTAGAGCCTCTTTTTTTAAAAAAAAATGAAAGGTTAAATTAGCCGTAGCATTTACATAGTCCAGAAATCAGGCAGTCCCTGCATCCATCAGTTTCATGGGACCAAAACCCAGCTCTGATGTCTGTGGCCCCAATCCTGCACAAATTTATACATGTGTTTAATTTTATGCTTGTTATTCCTGTTGAAGACAGTAGGACTACTCATATAAAGTGAAGCACATGCATAAGTATTTGCAGGATCAGGGCTCATGAGAATACTATTTTTATCATATTTCTATTTTCCCCATTAAATAATTAGATAATTTAACATGCTATTTCCAATGTGAGTGATTCCAAGTAAGATTTAGCTCAACCTTTGTGTGTCAAACCAAGAAATGCATAAGACAGGCTAACATTTGTTTCAAGAAGACAGACTTTTCATGGTCACCAATGAATTAGCTGAAATAGTTATGTTGAGGTCCAGGGTGCCATTTGGAAATTCAAAAGCAAGAATTATTGCTGTGTTCCTGCTGTCAGGTTAAAAATAACTAATAAAAGCCTCTAGTGAACCCAAATACATTCCTCTCAAGAATGGTTTTCTGGAAGATTAACACTGAGATATGGCCTTCGATTCTGCAAAGGCTCATATTTTTTCCAAACATTGTAGTATTTATGGGAACAAGCAGATGGGGTTTGAATTTGCTGAAATGAGATGAGAGTTTTGCTTAGAACTTTGCTTCCTTTGATACATCTGATACTATGCTCATACAAAAACACTGTAAATAAAAAGGAAGAAATATTTTAACTGTGTGTGCACAGCAGTATGTGAAATTAATTAAGGAAGAATGTTACAAGGCAGGGGCTTAGTGTTTAGAAATTATACTGTAGCAAGTACATAAATTGCAAGCAAAATCTACTGGTAAAAGTCTGCTTAGCACTTCTGTAGCACTCTGTACCTCAAAGCAGCACCCTGGAACCCCCATATCCAGCCCATCCTATAATTATGATATATTTCGTACAAAGCATGCCATGTAAGATATCATATGGAAGGTCATGATCTGCTGAAACCCCTTCTGTCAAAATACATATATCATTATTGTGTATCAAGTTATGAGATTTTTCTGTATGGTTGTTACTGAAATACATTTGCTAGTGACATATAAAGAAGGCAAACTACTCCCAGAAGGGTGTTAAATGATCATTAATCAGCAGGGAAGCTGTAATCAAGGGATTTACAATTCAATGACAGTTGTGCAAGCACCACGCAACGGGGACTGCTCAACACTATGACTATGTTGCACAAGACCATATCAGAGGGTTTGCTCAATTCTGTGACTCACAAAGCCCACCTGGACATGTCTGGGCTAGTATTTTCCAGGCACATGGACTGAGGGTATAAAATAAGGGACAGTGGCATCATGCCTTGGCCTTTCTCCTCCCGCACTTATGCTGAAAGCATCAAGAATGCTGGAAAGACAAAGACTTCAACTGAGGGGACTGGTCCCAGGCTTGAGAGAGAAGCCTATGTATTAAGAACTGCAACATCCAGTGGAGTGAGAAAACTGTTTGATCCAAATACTGCCTCCCTAGTCTAATAAGGTTTAAGATTTAGACTGTGTGCTTACCTTTTATTTTCTTTAGTAACTATCTCTGACCTTTTATGCCTACCACGTATAATCTGTTAAAATTTATTTTTCTGTAGTTAATAAATCTGTTTTATATTTTACCTAAAACAGTGTGTATTGGTTGAAGTGCTTGGGAAATCTCAACTCATTTTACAAAGGCTTGTGTATGTCCTCTGCACATTGAGGGAGGGGCAAACTGGTTTCTGACCAGGGCAAGACTGTATAGCTCTGGGGTACAAGGCTGGGGAGCTGGGGGTGGGGGGAAATTGGCTGGTGCCTTTCTCTGTGTAATTCGTGAGTGGCTCTGGGAGCAATTAGGTGTGGGGCTTCACATGCTGTTGTGCTGAGTGATAACAGTGCTTGGAGGGGGTTGCTGCTTGTCACTAGCAAAGCATTGAGAGCGACAGTCCAGGCTGGAGAGTTAAGGGGGAAGAGTGATACCCCAGTTCCAGGTTGCACTCCAGGGATCCCGTCACAACTTCTCAATATTCCACACAATGTCAGGGGAGCTGTGCGAACAATGCATATCAATAGGTTAAAAGCTTACCTTGAAAGAGAGATGGTGGTAAACATAACTTGTGCAGATGAGGAAACATCTCCACCTGTTTAATTGATTTAGTCCAGGAAAGCAGGGAAGAAAAAACAATGCACATAACATCCCATTAATTGTATATAGTTTAAACACCCAGTATACTTATACATTTAACAATCACTTTGATCTATACTAATACACAAGTGAATTGGCCTGAATACACTCTGACATGACTTGGTCTGCCAGCATCACAGCATGTTGTGGTTAATATACAGATTTCAGAGAAAGCTGCTTAAATCACTGTTGTCCATCCATCTTTCCCCTTTCTTCATTCTATGTCTGTCCATCCACCTCTTTTTTATCCTTTTCAGTGTCTGTCCCTCCTTTTCTCCCTCTTTGGAGCAAAGTGCTGTGGCTTTGCACTGTAATGTTTTAACCACAGCCCCAACTTAATTTAATTAGGATTATGTTTCTGTTCTCCAGCCCTGCTTTTTAGTCTCCAGTTTCTGAGAAATATTGTTAAGGATCCTCTCCTGAGCTACCAGAGGGTCATGACTCTCCGTTTGAGAACTATGGCAACAGATACATTACTTATGCTAATAACATTCTCTATTTCCCCAGAGATCATATGAGGTCATCTTGCCAGTTCCCTGGCAACTTTATGTTTTATACTCTGACTTTCTCCTCCTCCGAATGGTACTATTTGTTAAATGTATATACTGTTAGCATCCCTCAAGTCAAGCTCTGCAAATGGTCATAGCAAACCAAAGCCTTTGTTCTCCTTATATGAATTTGGCAATAACCATTGCTTATCTCCAACTTTGCTAAGTTCTTCTCCAACCACTATAACCCGGCACAGAAGGTTATGACTTCAGGAGGGCAATAACCTGGAGGATTAGATGAACTCTTATAAAATGATCATCCTGCCTGCATATACAGGGTGTGTATACAGTAATAAAGAATGAGGGAAGAGAGAGAAAATCAAACACGATATTGAAGCAGAGTTAGTTCTAGATTTAATGTCTGTCTTGGTTTTCCTGGGGGGGGAGGCAGCAGGCGCTTTACCTAGGACTGACATAAGCAAACAACAGCCTCGCTCACAAAGATGGTTTATTATTTCAGTTGAACCATCACACCAAATAATGCAATTTTAACTCAAGAAAGCACCTTTCAATGAACTCAAAAGAAGAAAAATGGCCACTGAAATCAAAGGGTTAGCTAAAGTCTATATACATCATAGGAAGAGATGAACAAAGCAACCATTGCTTTGATTTACTGCTTAACAGCTATGTTGTTGTACTGGGACAACAGACCATAAGTGAGAAAAATCAGACTCTTGCTATAGCCTTTGGCCATATGGAGTGAGTGAAGCCAGAAAGCAAAGTGATAGCACACATCTCTAAAGCCCAATACAAACATGATCATCATTTAATGTACCCAGCTGATTAAGACTCTGAAACCCCACAATTTAGCAAGCATTTGAAATTATTCCATCACAGAAGGCATGTAATGTAACCTAAATCAAAATGCATTGCCCCTGGATAAAAAATGATGCCCTTTAGATTTTTGGCTTCTCTGGAATTTAGGATTGAAGTAAGTAACAGAATCAGACTTTGGTGAACATGCAGTTTTGTAAGTCCACTGCTGATCACTCACTAACCTCATTCATCATCAGTTTTATATGGAGGCTTTTACTCTCGAGATGAACAGTGAAGACCCAATTAATCTTTGCCTTGAACTTTATGTAGTTATTTACACCAATGAAAAGTAAATGTTAAGTGCTTCTATTCTGATTTAATGGACTGCTGTAAACATCTAAGCAAGGGGTTGTATTTGGGCTTGAGAGTATAAACTTTGATTTTTCCTGTCAACTCTCTTGGTCACCAGGTTTTCCCTGTGTGTGCTTTACAAGCATTGGCATTGTTATAAAGAGGAGGGTGATACATTGTTCTCCTTATCCACTGAGGACAGGACAAGAAGTAAATTGCAGCAAGGGAGATTCAGGTTGGGCATTAGGACAAATTTCCTACCTGCAAGGATAGTTAAGCATTCGAACAAATTACTTAGGAAAGTTGTGGAATATCCATCACTGGAGATTTAAGAACAGGTTAGACAAACACCTGTCAGGAATAGTCTATAATACTTAGTCCTGCGTTGATGCAGGGGACTGGACTAGAAAATCTATCAAGGTCCCTTCCAGCCCTACATTTCTATGATCCTATGTGAGTATCTCAGCTTTCATTTAAAAATAGTAATTTTCTAGCCTGTGTAGTTACTGACAAAAGCATCTATTGTAATACCCTGATTGTTGGCTGTAGCCAGCTGTTGTTTCTTGACTTTTACTCATATTGTAAACTCTTTGGGACATGGACCATCTTTTTGTCATGTGTTTGTACAGTACCTAGCACAATGGGGCTCTAATACATGATTGGAGCCCCTAGGTGTTACTGCAATAAAATAAATACAATAATCTCAATAGCATGAAATAAAATGTATTGACTTGCAGTATCCATTCTGTTGCAGTGAATCTAAAGAAACTGCCAAGGAGCGCATTGCTAAAACTTTGGAAATTTCAATATTACAGTACCCCAAGCACAGCAGTTGCTGCACACAAACCTGCAGAATAAGTTCAAGGCATCATGCTTTTGTTCTCAAGTTACCTCGGCTGGGGGAAACACATATGTTAAGATTTTCAATGTCCGAGAGAGAGTGAAAGACAGGGTAGACGTACTGAGGATTGACCACCACAGAGCCCCCAGAGACAGCATTCTAGATGAACTTCAAAAACTCCTTTACAAAATTTCAAAACACAAAGTTCCTATGTGTTTAAAATGTTGATCCTGATGCACAGTTTCAGTGCCAAGATGCAGGGAGGGCAATAGTTGGGTTTGACACACACACTGCTTAATTTGTAATGAAAGATGTGTCAGGGCTCAAGTAATTAGGTGCCAGGGCTCAAGCAATTTTTTTTTACATTCATAACTGATGCAGCAAACCCAGAGGTGCTGGGGCTATGAACTGCCAAGCCTAGAGGTGCCGGGGCTCAGCCCTGGCAAGTCCTGTCACAAATTAAGCATTGTCCACACCCTCATTTCACATTGCTGCTAGTAGGGAAAAATGTGGGGGAAGATAGGTGGGAGGAGGAGCATAACATGGTTTTGTCCCTAATGGTGGCACTGCCCTGAAGTGATTCATCCTTTCTGTTATGCTTATAAGAAGCATACAGGATCTTTTTCAAGGGAAAGGGCAATATGCCGCATTTACTGGAAATACAACAATTAGCATATGCATTCAATCACACACACACACTGTCCCGCCAGTCGATGTTATAGTTACCAGTCCAGAGTTCGGATCAATCTAGTGGCCAGCTAGGTTGATCACAGGTGGAGAGGAGCCGGGTTCTGTTGGTTGCAACACGGTGCTCGGGAAAGTCTTAGCAGGACAAACCCAAAGTATCATGGTAAAGCACCTTGTTTATATAGTGATCTTCCTTCATTGGCACCAATGATTTTTGCACCATTATGCTGTAATCAATTGCCGTTTGACAAGTGCTTGTTTTCTTAGATTGTTGTTCTCATCCTTTATCTTGTTCTTTCGTTAGTCTCTCAGGGAATTACCCCATGCTGGTTTTGATCACAGCTATCTTGTCCCCACTAATGGGTGCCTGTCTCATCTTTTAAAGTCATCAATCTGTCCTCCTCTGACATCTCAATAGGGGCGTGTTGCAATGTCCTGGTGCCTTTACGTCCATCCTCAATTCCTCCCTAGAACATCTGGTCCAGTGATGGCCTTCACACTTATCTTCTAACACACACATTCTTCATTCACACACAATACAGGATTGCTTTACACAGAGCATTTGAACAGGAACATCAAATTGCAATGCAGGAGAAAACAATCATGGCATTCTTTTACTTATTTCAAAATGTTAAACCTACAACAAAGTGGTGACCCTAAAGGTCTGTCACTGCCTTGAAATCAGCTTCAGACACAAGATTCTGGCTGATGCATCTTTACCGATGGCACACTAGGCCATTCCTTTCTGCTTTCAGAAAGGGTGACTGGCAGATGTGGTCAAATCAGACATCAATATATTTAAAGCAGGCTACATTATTTTTTTCTCTTCATTCTAAAATATACAAAATACAAACATAAAATCCTACTACTACACTTCCTCCTGCACGTACGAACTTGAATAATCAAACCAAAACTACAAGAGAGTCCTGGAGGATGGAGCTGAATGTAAGTGTCCTTATCTCTTGGTGACATTTTACTACTTCTCACAGAGCCAGAAAGACTATAAAACACTGGCTGATTGTACAAGTTAGAATCCCTGCTCAGCCTTAGAAAGAAGACATTGTAGAAACTGAGGTGTTCAATCTCTCTGAAAACTAAGGGGTATTTCCTTTGAGCAAGCTTCCCAGGGCGAATTCCAACACCACGTCTAAAAGGTATAAATCCAGAGTATCTTCATTGTCTTCAGAATCTGGGCCTGGAGAGTTTGAGTACTTACATAATGTTGTATTGTGGTGTCAAAATAACAAGCTTTCCAAAAATTGTGTACCTGATGCAGTTATTTCCCCAGCTGTTCCTACAAACCCTATTGATTAATTAAATAACCCTGGGCACTAAGCCCAGAATTATCCTTAATAAAAATGTTTTTCTACTATGATGATTTCCTTTACTCGAACTTAACATTGTTTTTATAACTGGACCCTTTGATTACATGTATTAATATGTATGGCTAAAAGAGAAAGGAACAGAATTTTAGACTGAGGCTGAGCAAGCCATTATTCTTAATTCCCCAAGCCAGTATTTGTATCAGAGTACAGAAGTCCTGGCTCCCCCTTAATAAGATACCAATAATTTTGCAATGCATAATGCGCTTTCAGCCTGACAATTAGCCATTCGTTCATTCAACCAGTATTATTCAAGATCTGCCACTGGACAAGAATGTTAACGTCACAGTTTGTTGATTGATATTCAACAAGAAGTGTAGCCTCTTGTGGGACTAATGAAAATGACATTACAAAGCACTCAAAACAACTCCAGCACATTGGCACTGCATTTCAGGAACAATTACTAGGTTTATTTTTTTTCCAGGCTAGACATTCCCAAACACAGAATTCGGAAGTGAAAACCCGCACTGCTTGCTCTCAGAAAAACAAAGGATGTTCTTGTTCAAGCCAGCAAGTGACCCATGGCATGTGTTTAAGTTCCTTGCTGCATCGGAGCATAAGCCAGGTGTAACACCAGTAAATTCAAGGTTTGCCATAGCAAACTCCATCGTAAAACTGCTTTGAGCAAAATCAGAATCCATTCAGGCATCTCTCTCTATCATATGCTGTTGAGATGCCTTAGATCAAGCAAAGTGGGTCCCAAATAATCATAACTGCCTCTGTATCTTGCACTATATTGCAGATATTTCCTATATGTTAATATTTATACTAATGATGAGCCATTTGATAACCTTGTTACTAAATTAATATTCTAAGACCGATAGATATTTTAGTTGACTTAGTTAATCAGAATCTGCTTCCATTAATAAAAGTGATCCAGGTGGCCAATGATATTCTGCTTGAGTGCCTGTGAAATCCCTCGCTTACCAGTTACTGAGTAAGCTTGTGATTTGCTTTGATACATGGTGCCATTACAATTTTCTTGATGTCTGCAACATAGACTAGTCTTGAGATCTGCTTCTTTCTGTAGTTTTATGAATATTAACCTTAGATACCCTATATCTAAAAACACACACACACACAGATTTTCAGAGGTGCCTTGGCTTCTGCTGGCCACTGGAAGGAGGATGAAGCCATAGTCCTATCTTTTCCCTGACTTCTTGGGGGTGGCTAGTGCTCTGGAGGGAGTGGTGGGCACTAACAGGGAGCAGTGCTTGTGCTCAAGGGCATGCAGGGACTGCAGTTGTACCTGATCAGTTTTTGGGGAGTGGCTGTCTCAAGTTATTGCCTTGTAAATTAGAGTTACCCTTCGGTTATCCTGATATTCTTGCAATTTTCAGTTGCGAGAGTCGCTTGGTTGAGAATTTGAACAGAGCCATGCCATCATCAACAAACCTAATCATCACCAAATGGCTCTCAGCAATCAGTATGTCCAAAGCCATCTTATCAAATTACATGGCTAAGGTTAAGATAGCCATTGTTTTTTGTTACAGCCATAATCGCATTTGTTCAGTGAAGATTAATGGAATGTCGCTGTTATATAGACATCGATAAAATATTCATGGCTTATTTGTTGCTAAATGAGGATTAATGGTTTTTTTAATGCCACGTTCCTTAGTGTTAAAATACAAATCAGTTATTTCTTGATGCGATTGGTGCTAGCGTTTCACTAATATTCCCCAATGGAATTATGCAATCATTCACAGCAGTAGTCTGGCAACTCTCAGATGAATGTTAGCACCAAAATTTTCAGTTAATGGACTTTAATGTACTCCAGTTGCCAACGCCATTAAACAAACTTATATCAGCAGTGGCCTTATAATAACAGTGCACTCTACACTCTGCTTTCATTTGATTTTCAACTGTGTGAAAAATATGGAATTTGTCTGAGCACAAAATTATTTTGTAATTTTAGGAGAATACATTCAAGCATTAGCCCACAGGAAGTCAGTCATTATCTGTGAATAATGACTGGCTGGTAGCAAACAGCCCAAAGCAAAGCCAAGATTAATTTTGTATCCAAACATCAGCAGTTAAAGTGTGGCCGAGCAGCTGTATTTGTAAATCAGCTGTCACCGAAAATGTCACAAAATGCAGGTCATATTGTGAAGCTGCAATTTTGTTTAACTGAGCATCAATAAATAATTGTAGCATAGTGCTAAACTTAAAATCTGGCTGGCCTTAGGGGACTCATTTCCCATTTGCGAATGAATAACCAGCCTACTGATGGAGAACCCATGCTGAAATAGGGTTTTTTCTGGACTCCTGGATGGTATTTAGAACATTACATATTAATGAAAAGGAAACATAGAAACCTGTTAATGAAGATCTCTTCGGTATTTTACATCTTACTTTGTCAATGTGGAGTTAAATTGGGTATTCTTGCTGGCACAGCATATGGCACTTTTTCTAGATTCTTCCATTCTGTTTAAGTGGAGCAGCAGGGTGAACTTGATAAGATATCAAGCAACTAGCATTTCAGAGTTCTGGCCAGAATCATTTTTGTAATCCATTTCTTCATGTAGCAGAGAAGAGACAACCTGCTACTACGCTGGGAGCAGCAAAGAGAGAATTCCGAGATTTTGCATTTGGGTCTGTGAAGCTGGAGATTAAAGCACCACCATTCCCCACCCTCCTAAACCTTGTTGATGTCCCTTTGTGCATGCGCATAAGGGCCCATTACATTCAAGGCTGTTCTCAGTTGAGAAAGGAAGATACCAATTTTTGGCAGATGTGATGGAAGCTGAGGTTTCAGGAAGTCAACTCCGGCAGCCAACAATGTGGAAGGCTGCTTACCTACTGCTACTAAAGAGATTAGGAGAAGGTTCCCACTGCAGACTGTGTGTCCACTGCAGACTGTGTGTCCATCTATTTGTTTAGATTTATTCGTATATTAAAAAGCAAAATAAATCTATCCCAAGCATCTGCACTTTTAATATATCTTTAAAATCATATTAATCAATGTGAGATAGAGGGCTTGATTAAGATAGGAGTAAATCTTCTCAATCCAGTGGAGTTACATCAGTGAAAACAGATCTGAAAAAAGAATCAGGCCTAACAAGTCCATACCAAGAATGAGTAACTACAGTAAATCAGGTCTTGAAAATGCCTATACTACATTTGGATTTTATAACATTTGAGGAATAAACAATAACGAACATGTCTGCATCATGGTTTCTCAACATTCTACATAAAAACTCTAATATTTTGATATCTGTCAAACACACACATATGGCCCCCCCACTACCATAATCTCAGAGTACTTCACAATCTTTAACTAATTGATCCTTAAGTTACAACACCCCCTAAGTGGCAAGGAAGTGCTATTATACCCATTTTACAGATGGGGAACTGAGGCACAGAGAGACAAGTGACTTGCCCAAGGTCACACAGGAAGTCTGGAGAAGCAGGGACTTGAACTTGAGTCACTGGCCAGAATTCTAATCACCGGGCCATCTTTCCTCTCTGTATTTTGTTGTCAATCAAAAGACATGTAAAAAGAAACTAACAAATGCTGTTCACAACCAGGGATGCTGGAAAATTTTTTATAGTGGGGGTGCTGATGATGGAAACCATGTATAAAGTGTTTGTTATTCTTCTTCAAGCCCGGGGGCATGGCAGCATCCCCAGTACCCCTAGTTCCAGCACCACTGTCCACATAAATATATGCTTAGTAATGTAATCAATGAGTTTAGATCATATTTTACCCTCCTCGTCGATGAGCAGCTGATACAGGAATCCAGCATATCCCAGCCCAATGGGTTTGGAAGAGGGAATGGGAAAAAGATGTCTGCATGATATTCTTCCTCCACTTCTCTCCACCAGGCCTTAGCAAGGGCAGAGATTGTTAAAGATTCATACTTGAGAAAGAGTGGATAAGGACAAGCCGGTGATGGGGCTAAAATGAATGGCTAGAGAGATGGCATGATACCCCCACCAAGCCAGAGAAACTCTGTGGGTAAGTTAATACTGATCCATGAGTCAGCATTAACCTACCCATCTTTACCATCTGAGAGAAAGGACTCACCCCTAGCAGTACAACTTCCATAGAAATCAGCTTGAAAGAGGGCTAAAGAGGGACCTGGAACCCAGTGCCTCACTATATGTTTGTATAGTGTCAGAGCCCGGAATTCCTCTCTCTTGATATGCCCCAACATCACCAGCCCCAAGAGTTCACAAGTCATGGGTCAGACCTCCCACCTCCCCCACAAAGATTGCGTGATTGGAAAAGAATCATGGGATGTTTTATTTAAGAGATTAAATCATGATTTTTGGCCTGTCTCCTGAATTCTGAACTCCTCGGACCAGTGTTGCCAACTGTCACAAGTCTTTAGAAAGGTGATTTTGGCACTTGCTAGAGGGCCCAGCCAACACTGGGGTCCCATTGCACTAGGCACCATACAAACACATAAGAGGTACCAAATCCATCCTGGAAAACTTAGAATCTGGTGCAAAATGTAGTGGTGAGTTTGTGACAGATCCACCAAACTCAGATACACAAGATACCAAATATCCATTAGATGGAACCAACTTTTAATCCTGCCCAGTTCAGCTGGTTTCCTGCAGCTGGAAGGCTCTCAAGCTCATCAGCACAGTCTTGGAGTATCCAGGCCCCATGAGCACTAATGTTACATCTTTGAGAATTAGGCTTGTTTTCTGGCGATACAAGGTTTATTGAATCAATTCTGGCCTCTTTGGAGCTGACACATGCAGTCTTTCTAGTCTCGGGACACCTAGGCAAAATCCTCCAAACACATTCGCAGTCTGCCCCTGGTCTTAAAGGGGTAGCTGCCATTAACCAAAATGCAAACCTGAAAAATGCAACAGTAAAGCAAATATTAACAGTGTCCAAAATCACCTCTCAGTTCAATGTTTTGTGATTACAAAATTGTTTGAACAATTACTCTAGGGTTCTTATATGTACATACCGTACATATTTTTTTGCCCCCACATGGGTCAATCAGCAGCAGATCCACCATACAAACTTCTGCCACTTCAGTTATAGGACAAACCTCTACCAGGAGACACTGCACACACTTTGCTAGTGGGTTACACAAGTATTTGTGGGGCAGTAATGGAATGCCGGGCATCAAGAATCTTTGATTCATTTCCTGGCTCCAGGAGCAGATCGTAGTCTAGAAGCTAAAGACATCAAATATAACAACTCCCCCATCTGGCTTGTTTGTGGGGATTCAACCTGTGACCTTTGGGGATTAAATGTGTATGAGTTACTACCACTCAAGCTAAACAACCTGATCCCTTATCATGTAAGAAGTGGCAATTATATGTGGTCTGTAATAGCCACTGGAGGGTGACGCAGCACCAGACTCTTAGCGTAAATCACAGCAGCACCTAATTTGAGCTGCTACTTGCAAAAAACAAACAAACAAACAAAAACCCTGTGAGATAATGCAGATAAGAGTTGGCTTTAGTATATTAAAGACTGAGGTTCTATTCCCAGCTCTGTCTAAAGTGGCATCATGCCAGCTTTCAATTATCTTAGCTAGTGAATGGCTAGTCATCGTCATCCCCCTGAGATTGCAGTGTGAGGCCTTGCTTCATAATATTTCTTTGCTTAACAGCCCCTAACAACTGTCAGTGAAAGAGCTGGGACTAAAATTCATGGTTTCTGGGCTTTCAGTTTAATGCCTCTTCTGCCTAGATTCTCCCTCTCCCAAGTTGTGTGAAGGCTGGAATCTTTTGCAGCATTGCAAGATTGCCCGCAGCAGGGACCACACCCATCATATCCCCTGCATCACAAGCTGTGGGGAGCTGTGAGGCGCTGCGGATGCCAGGTGGAAGAATCCCCAGTAGGGGACTTGTATCAATCTCCACTTCCTCTGCGCCACCTGAACAGCACAGAAGGAGCGGAACAGGAGCGAAAATCTGCCCTGAAGTATTGATTGTGACCCTTTCACCTTTTGACATATTACGTTGGCCACTCAGACTGAGAAGGTTGGACACAATTGATCCAAATCAAAAAGCAGCCTATAACTCATATAACTACGCAGCATACCCAACCACAAGTGTTCAAAAAAATCAGGAGCCAGGCCCTAAAAAAAAAAAGTAATGATTTTTAGCTTAAGAATCCATGAGATGTTAAAGAAATTGGATTATTTTTATTTGCCTTCCCGATTGAGACTTCAGGGTGCTCTTGGGTCATGTTTTCAAGCTTTTCTCCGTAACACAAGGACTAACAAACGTATTTTTTAGAGAAACTACTAACTGAGAAACTCACCTTTTAACATATTTCCAGGAGCTGGAGAATATAATTGAGTGTGTTGGCAACAGTGAATATAGTACAGTGATGTGTGTTGTTGAAACAAATATGATTTATGCTCATGTTACCCAAACCAGAAAAAAGAGTTTACTACCAGCATAATACTTCCTGATGGGTGGATATTATACACTATAGTCTTACTCAAGCAGAACCATTTACCTTTACTGCCGATCAATAATTTTTCCATTACTATTGCAACAATATAAGTATTACTGGAGTGAAGCTATACAATTATTTCTACATCAGACTAATTCCCCAAAAGCAGTCAATATTTTAAAGTATCTCTAATAGATAGGGATTAGATCTTCCATAGGTCTGAACATGCAGATACTGTGTGAAATAAGAGTAAGAAACTCTTCAGCCGTAAGTTTCTATAATGGCATTAGGTTTTTTTCTTTATTGTGCTTCTAGTTTTCTTCTTTCCTTCACATTTTCCAGGTTTGATTTCTATTTTTAAGGATGTAGGTTTCTGTTAAATATAATCCTGAGTTAAAATAGCCACTCTCTCCACAAATAATCTTCACCCCCAGAAAAAATATGTGCTGGATATCTTCATGGTATTTGAAAGAGTGCAGCTTAATGTCTTATCCTGGATCCCCTGCCCAAATCTCCCACTGATTTCAGTAAGAGATTGAGGAACACAAGAAATGCAAGACCGAAAAGGCAGATTACCTTTCCACTGACAGTGGTGGATGCTGCCTCAGTTTACCCACTAAACAGTCTCCCTCAGGCTGCTCAGGTGATTTGTCCCACCAGCCAGATCAAACAGTCCAAATGAAACAGATGACTATGCTAAAAAAGAAACCTTAATCCTTCTTGGGCCACACCTGCTCTCCTAGGTCTATGCTATGTTCACCCCCCCCCCTTTTTTTATCAGAAGGGTCATACAATACTTCACCCCCTTCCCCCAGGGTGCAGCTCCTCTGAGTGCTTGTCCTTGGTTGCAGGTCTTTCAACACCATAGGACAGCAAGTGCCCTCTCTCTACCATGGGTCATATCCCTAGAATTCTAGACCATGAGCCAGCTGTCCATTGCACTCAAAACAACACTGTTTCACTTTCCCCCAGTCCTTCCAGGGTTGTCAGAGCTCAAGAGCACAGTTAAACACAAGTGAACTCACATACGTTTGTGGTAGGACTCTTCCTCCAGGGAGTCTCTGGCAGGCTGTAGCCCTGTCAATTCCCAAAAGTAAGTTTTTATTACTAGTGTGAAAGCACTGGAGGTCTCCTTTCCCTCAGGAGAGGGGCCAATGGGCAGCAATCACCCAAGCAGTTCCTATCTTCTACCAAGTCCTCCCCAGGAGCTGAGGACTGAAGCCCTGCTCTCTCCCTCCAGTTTGCCACTAACTGAGCTAGGCTTCTTCTTGTTACAGCCTCCCTCCAGGCCTGACATGCCTTTCAGGGGCAACAGGGTTGGACTGCTCTCACCCGGAGCAGTTCCTTAATCCTTGTCTGGAAGTTGTGTGGTTTGTACACTCTGTCACACTGTGGCTGCCCAAATATGGACCAGGCACTGTCTCAGCATACAACAGCCTCCTCACAGAATGAAGAAAAAGTATAACAAAAAAGAGAACAGAAAGGAAATGAGTGAGGAGGAGATTAGTGTTTCTCAACTGTGCTATTGAATGTCTCTTTCATGAATTTTCCTCACCAGGAATCAAATTGATGGGGGTATGGTCATGGTACTCTTCTAAATTTCTCCCCCAAAATAAGATCGTAGGGCTTGGCTCTATCTTAATGGGGGGAGTGTGGAAATGAGTGGTGGTATCTCCCACACACCATCTATTTTTGGTACCAAAATAAGACCTCTCTCACACAGTGAGTTGTGTGGAACTGTGAGCCACACTCTCCATTCTTGAAATTTAACAAAGTTGGCATATATATTACCAACACTGGGCATCTGAGTTAACACCTTGCTGAGATGAATGGGGCAGTTCACACTCTAAGACTTCTCATTCCAGGCTATCAGCATACGTCTCTGTGTCAGTTAACCTCAAAATTCAAAACTGAGTGTTTCTTCACAACTTCACTCACTGTAACAACTTGAGACTTCCTTTGTTTTTTAATGAAATCTGAGATTCTGGAGCACCAGATAGCAGGTTCAACAAGGTACTGGGATATAGGCATATATCCTGCCCTTCACCTACTTCAAGTATAAGGACTCATAGTGTGGAACATTGGCACAGACATAGACAACTCTCTGTCTCTTCCATCTCCCTCCATATTAGATTTTTTTCTATAGCTTCCATCCCCACAGTATCTAAACACTGGAAAATCCACTGTATTATACACAAGGAGCTAAATTTTCAAAAAATACATGTATAGTTGTAGACCTAATTTCTGGACACAAGTCAATTACTATGACTGTACTCACAATTACAGTAATTACATGAGCAAATGACCAGTTTCATGTGTAACTAACCATTTGCATGAGCAGTTTGACTGTGTGCAAAATCATGGTAATTGTGTGAACATTTTTTCTGAAAACTTAGACCAATATGCCACCTTGTGACAATGCAAGTGATCCTGGAAGCCAAGTACAGGAACTCCGGAGGATTTCCCACAATTTTAAACTGAATACTGAAAGTATCTTCTCTTGTCACCTGGGTGTACTTTTCAGTGAGACATGATCTCACTGCTTTTATTATGCAGGAAAGGCTTTGGAGTCTATGGCCATGTGTTTCACAATTTGACTGTCAGGTTCCTGAGAAGGGCAGTCAGGGCCAAGGGTCAGAGCAGAGTCAAACCTGAGGCTGAGTAGTGGAGAAGTTTCAGGCCAGTGTCAATACCAAAGATCAGAATCAAAGTCAGCTTTCAGGGTCTACGTCAGACGGTGATGTCCCAAACAAGGCAAGGACAAAGGCAGGAGTTCACAAGCAGGAATGATTATGGCAGCTACAGAAGACCCATACTGCTGCCTGAACATTTTCTTAACTGCCCCTTGGCTTTAAATAAGGCAGGGAGCCAATCAGCAGCAATGAGGTTGCTGCCTATCATACCCCTTGAGGTGGGACTTCTCATGGCCTGTGTCCACCAAGTCATGGGTAGTGGAGTGCAAGCTAGTTATTGCTACTGCTGTGTGGCAGCATAGTTTGCTACCTAGCAGTTCTGCAGGCCTAGGTTCAAGAATTTAGGCTTTACATTGACATCTGTGCTAGTAGTAATGCTGTCACTCTTATGGCCATAAAAATGCTGACAAACATATCTATGCTGCATTCTTGTTTTTTATTCATTTTAAATTAATTTGCTTTGTCTTTGCTTGTCCCCCTTTTGTGTTTGCTTTCTCTAAATATTTTAAATGCATTTATTATCTGTCTTGGTTATTAAATAGTCTCCCTCAAGAACCACCCAAGTATTTAAAAATAGAAACAGGACAATAGTCATCCCTGTCTCTCTTCCTGCGCTACAGGCGGTTAGGTAAAATGACTTGTTTAGTTTACAGGAATGCTCATTTATGATTGTATGTGTGTGTGTAGGTATATTTTGTGTATGTGTGAGAGAGAGAGTGTGCAGAAATTAATGAAGGCAAGATAAATTGAAGAATTGACTTAAGCATTTAGTTCTGCAAGAGGTTAGTACTTACCTTGACCGTGTGAAAGAGGAGGTCACTCATCAGAGCAATAATTGTTGTCTCTGCAATACATTCTTGCCTGAAATTGCTTTTTAAAAAACTTTCCCTTTATTTTTTTAGTAGTTTACGTTTAACACAGTACTATACTGTGTTAAATGTGCACAGTATTTGCTTTCTTTTGTCTCTGCTACCTGATTGCATACTGCCAGTTCCAAATGAGGCATGTGGTTGACTGGTCAGTTCATAACTTTAATGTTCGTAACTCTGAGGTTCTACCTTATGTCAAAATGGCATTAGCTGTTTCTGAGTCACCGATAACTGAGAAGAAAATAATCTTGAATGTTTATGGATCAATCTCCTCACAGATAAAGCACAAGATGGGGTATTATTTGGTGTCTGCTACAGACCACCAGATCATACTAGGGAACAGGATGACCACCTCCTTACACATCTATCTATAAAGCATGGCGGGGGGGGGGGGAAAGCTTGCATGATCATGGGACACTTCAAATTGAGTGATATATGCCGGAGGTCTCATGCTGCCACTATTAAATATCTTCGGAATTCTAAACATTATAGATAATTTCCTAACTCAAAAAATGTTACAGCGAACACAGGGGTATTCTTTATTAGACCTTGTCTTAACAGATAAAGAGGAACTGATCACAGAACTAAAAATTAATGGTAGCTTAGGTACAAGTGATCATGATATGAACACATTTATAATGTGCAAGTAGAATAAAGTCCAAACCAGTAATATATATACTTAGTGCTTTAGTAGGGCCAATTTTACAAAGCTGAAAACAATGATGAGCCAAATCAGCAGGAAGGAAGAAATTAATCGGAAAAATGTGACTGATAAATGGAAATAACTTAACACCTCACTAGGAAGCCCAAAAAGCCACCATCCCACAATCAAGGGAAAAGGTTGTACTAGTTAAAAATCTGACCTGGTTTAGAGGGAAAATGAAGGCAGATTTTATATATATAACAAATGGAAGAAAGGGGAAGTTGATAGTAATGAATATAAATCAGATGTCAGGAATTATAGAAAATTGATAAAGGAAGTAAAGGGCACAAGGAGAATCTATGGCCAGCAGAGTTAAGGAAAATAAGGAGGGTTGTTTTTTTTAAAAAAAAGATGTTATGAACAAAAGAAACCTGAAACAATTATATTAGTCTATTAGTAGATAGAAATGGTAGAATTATCACTAATAATGAACAAAAAGTAGAAGAGTTCAATACATATTTCTGTTCTATATTTGGGGGAAAACAGATGATATAGTCTCATCATATGGTGCTGATAATACACTTTTCATTCCACTAGTATCTCTGGAGGATATTAAACAGAAACTACTAAAGTTGGATCTTTTTTAAATCAGCAAACATGCATACAAGAGTTTTTTCAAAAAGATTGCTGAAGAGCAAGCTGGAATATTAATGCTGATTTTCCGTAGGTCTTGGGGCACTGAGGAAGTTCCAGAAGACTGGATGAAAGCTAATGTTGTGCTAATTTTTCAAAAGGATAAACGGGATGACCTGGTAATTATCGGCCTGTCAGCCTGATATCAATCCCAGGCAAAATAATGGACCTGCTGATCTTGTACTTACTTAATAAAGAATTAAAGGAGGGTAATGTAATTAATACAAATCAACATAGGTTTATGGAAAATAGATCCTTTCAAATTTACTTGATTTATTTTTATGAGATTATAAATGTGGCTGACAAAGATTATAGTGTTGACCTAATAGACTTCTATTAGGCGTTTGACTTGATACCACACAACATTTTGATTAAAAAACTAGAATGATATAAAATTAACATGGCATCATTAAATTAATTCAAAACTGGCTGACCAGGATGACCTTTACAAATGTTTGTTGAAGGCTCAATGTAGGCTAATATTGATATTGTAGCTGAAACTGACTAGTTCAATTCAAACCCTTCAAAGCATAACATTTTGAATTGGTAACTGAAGTACAAGCCTTCTCATTGTAAACAGGGAAATATCATCAAGCGGGTGTGTTTTCAGTGGAGTCCTGCAGGGATCGATTCTTGACCGTATGCTATTTAACATTTTTATCAGTGACCTGGAAGAAAACATAATATTATCATTGATAAAGTTCGCAGATAACACAAAAATTGGGAGAATGATAAATAATGAAGAGGACAGCTCACTGATTCAAAGCTATCTGAATCACCGGGTAAACTTGGCGCAAGCAAACAATATGTATTCCAATACAGTTAAATGTAAATGTATACATCTAGGAACAAAGAATGTAGGCCATACTTATAGGATGGGGGACTTTCTCCTGGAAGGTAATGACTCTGAATAAGATTTGGGGGTTGTGGGAAATAATCTGCTGAACATGAGCTCCCAGCGTGATGCTGTGGCCAAAAGAGCTAATCCAATTCTAGGCTGCAAAAACAAGAATTGAGTAGGAGTAGAGAGGTTATTTTACTTCTGTATTTAGCACTGGTCCACCGTTGCTGACATACTGTGTCCAGTTCAAGAAGGATGTTGATAAAGTGGAGAGGGTTCAGAGACGAGCCAGAAGATTGATTAAAGAATTAGAAAACATGCCTTGTAGTGATCGAGTCAAGGAGCTCAATCTAGTTAGCTTAACAAAGAGACGGTTAAGGGGTGACTTGATTACAGTCTGTAATATCTACATTGAGAATATTTAGTAATGGGCTCTTCAGTCTAGCAGAGAAAGGTAAAACATGATCCAGTGTTTGGAAGACAAAGCTAGACAAATTCAGACTGGAACTAAGGCATACATTTTTAGCAGTGAGAGTTATTAACCACCGGAACAATCTACCAAGGGTCATGGTGGATTCTCCATCAGTGTCAATTTTTAAATCAAGATTGGATGTTTTTTCTAAAAGAGATGCTCTAAGAATTATTTTGTGGAAGTTCTATGGCTGTGTTATACAGGAGGTCAGACTAGGTGGTCACAATGGTCCCTTCTGGCCTTGGAATTTATAAATAGAGAGAAAAACAGCTGGAGCATTTGGAACAACATACAGCAAGTTCAACATACAGTTCAAACACTATACATATTTGCAATGCAAAAAAAATTCTCTCCACATTTCAAGCAGTACAAATGTTTAAGAGAATCTGGATTGATTTGATTGTATCTTCCCAACACAGAAGCTTCTTATTTTGCCATCTGGTGATGTATAAAAGGTGAACAAAACAGAATTATTTGTGCAGAAATTAGATGGAAAAGTTTCTAGAAGAAAAAGCCTGTGCACAGCAGAAATAGACAGAGTCAAGGACAGAATTCTTGAGCATCTGTTACAATATTTTAAGACTCGGCCTCTTGCAGCTTTGGGACACATCAGCAGTGCCGAGAATTGATGAGAGACAAGAAAATGTCTCTGCCAGGAATCAGGAGAACAAGAAAGCAATTGTCTAAGAGGCCATACACTGTAAATAGACCAGGATGACCTTTACAAATATTTGTACAAGGCTCAATACACATGTGGGCTTATATTGATACTACAGCTGCAATTGACAAGTTTAGTTCAAACCTTTCAGAGCATAACACTTTGAATTGGAAAACTGCAGCACAAGATCTGCATATCTAACAGGACTGGCCAATTTTCAGCACCTATTAAAGTCAGTGGGAGTTGCGGGTGCTCAGCACCTCTGAAAATGAGCCACCTTATAGCAAATATTTTTATACTCTTTGTAGATAGGGTACCAGATGTCCTGATTTTATAGGGATAGTCCCGATTTTTGGGTCTTTTTCCTATATAGGCTCTTATTACCCCCCACCCCCATCCTGATTTTTCACACTTGCTGTCTGGTCACCCTATTTGTAGATAATTTAGTGCTGGTGAAAGGTGAGTGACTGATAACCCAGCAGAATGATCTAAAAGGAACAAGCAATGCAATTGTCCAGCCAGGCAATGGATGTGGTTTAATTAGACCGCAACTTTATTCACCTAAAATATCTGGGAGTCCCCAGCTATAAATTGTACAGTGCAGATCATCACTATTTAATAATTATTTTCACATAATCTCCAATTTGGTCCCAGACATCCCATTGCTAGAATCTCAGCATCCTCCTCTTGCATGAGGCTAAAGGGGCTATAAAAGGGGTACCCTGAATCCCACTGCCTCTGCTCCCCTAAAGGGGGGCTAGTAAAAAGAGGACCGTCAGCTTCCTGCTGTACCAAATGTCGGAGCCTGAACCCCACTTCCTTTGCTCCCTTAAGAGGGAGGCTAGAAAAAAAGAGTCCACTGTACTAGTCATAGGAGACTCAAAACCCCCTTCCTCAGCTGGCTTAAGGGATGCCATCCTTGAACTCCTTTTCCAATCCCTTTTATCCAATAACCATATTCCTGCCTTATCAGGTACTGCACTGGACATCTGCCACAAGGAGTGTGGAATTTAGCTTGGCTGCCACCCCTCACCCCGCACCACTGGGTTCCTAGATATTTATTGATTGCTTCCTTAATATAAGACAAAAATATATCTGCTTCACTGTCAGATAGGACTACCCCATCCTCCCTGAATAACTCAGGTGACCACTAACGTATATCCAGATTAGGAATTACCAACCCCCCTTGGTTACATATGAATTTAGCTAACTCCCTATTCACCCCTCCTGATCATATTGACCAGTGGTGCCTTCACAGTCCCCTGTCACATCCCGTGCTGCAACATCAGATCAAATAACACAACTTGGAACAGTCTGTAATAAATCAACCAATTCAATTCTCAAAACGATAAATTCCAGCATGCATCATGTTCCATCTTGATTTTATCCTGGCTCAGGATGGGCAGGTTTAAGGCAGCCTGTAGTTCATTAGTCAATATGCCCACAGCCATTTTTATAGGCTTCTTCCACCAGTAGGCCAGATCCATCAGTCCCATTGTCAGGATAGCTGGTGATTGTATCTTACGGAGGAGAAAACCCTGTAATCCCTCAGTAACTAGCATTGCTAGTAATGAGTGAGCTGCAATGGTCAGATAGTCAAATTTAGGTTTACAAAAACACGTTCTGGTTCAGATTTATCTGTGGTTTCAGCATGCAGGACATTTAAGCAGCGTTCATTTGGAACTCTCTTTCATGCACTAGCTTCATACTTCCTGCAATGGGATATGGTTGACTTCTGGATTTTCAAAATTTTGCCCAATTTACTAGCAAAACTGAAACATTGACTTGTTTGAGTCCTTAATGGCTTGTTCTTGACAGGTGCCAAGCACCTACAGCATTGAGTGAAGTTGATAGGAATGGTGAGTGGTTTTAACCTCTCAGAGCCAGGCCTTACATGAGAACATTTAAGACACTTAACAACTGTGCCATGCATTATAGTGTTGAGATCAGATGTACTTATTTATAGGTGTGTATTAAGCTTGTCACAAACTAATTTAAATTAATTCTCCTTGGTAATTTCCCAACTAATAACCATTCTTTATTACTTGAATAATTGACATTCATGATGAGAGTCAGATTTGTTTTTTTAATTAACATTAATCTTAATGAGCTTTATAGAAACAATCATGCCTCTTGGTGAAAGTGACATAGATCTGGAAACCAGGAAAAATGCCAAACAACAGTTTCACAGCAAGCAGTTAACGTCTCAACAAAATTCAATTGTTTGATGTAACTATCTTATATTCTCTCTTCTTGCTGGTCCAGTTGTAAAGGCTTATGGAGAATTAGAGAGAATGAGGTGTAACCACAGGCATGGAACGTCAAATCTGGAAAGTCCTTTTCTTTTTCATAGAGAATCAGGGAGAATCTGTAACTTTATCTACTTTGACATCAGTTGGTGAGCTGATAACGGAGCTGACTTGAACACCATGTGGGGGAAGGAGCCTTCTTGAGCAGCTCTGTTGTGTGCTTTATTGGAAGTAACTGCTTAAAATCCCACATGGAGAAGCTTGTCAACAGCAGCAGAGAAACTAGAAAACAGGATAATAAATTCCAGGAGAACTAACAGCCTCAGTCCCCAATAAGAGCGTCAGACCAAGCGAGTCTGGAGAAGGAAGCCATGATAATTCCAAGAGGCCCATAGTTATCCTGTTTTTTCCCATCCCATTAGCCCACAGTATTGTCAATCCTAAGAGTAGTTCAAAGATCAGGAGTCACAGTCCAGAAAACAATTGAGATTGGCCTAGAAGTCATGAGATGTTATAAATAAAAAGTAAATTGTGGGTTTAGTCTGTCGTCTGGATTTTGTACATCCCCCTTCCCACGTGTGTGTGTGTGACAATTCAAACCTAAATGCATATGAACATTCACGTACAAATATGTAGCCCCCTGCTCCCTGACCCCATCCCGATCCCCTGTGTGTCTGTTCCCCAGCTCCCCCCACCCTAGCATTCCAGGCACCCTGGCTCTTCCCCAGCCTCTCCCCCATAACCCCACCTCAGCAGTCGCCCTCTTCCCCAGCCCCCTTTCCCTCCTGGAAGGCTCCTGTAGCTGCCACCTGTCTCCAGCCTGCAGAGACACGGGGGTTCCTGGACCATGGCAGGAGGGGCCAAGTCTGCTGATGATGAACTTGAGGAGGGGGGCACCTCTAATGTGCTGCACTTTCTCTGTGGCTCTGCCCTGCTCAGAGTGTACAGGGGCACCCTGGTACTGAAGCACAAGTGATAACAGCATCCTCTAGAGGCCAAAGTGGGGAAGTGCATCCCACTCATGCAAAATTCCTGAGATGCCTGTAGTTGTTTGCAAGATTGTGAGCACCCCCAGAAATGGCCCAACATTGCAATACTCACAATAATATCACGAGTGTTGGCAACACAGAATTTCCAGGCTATTTTCCAGAAGAATTTCCATCAACATGGATAATTATTCCCAGAATAGGCTCTCTTCTTGCTCCCTCTGCTGGCATGAGCCTCCAGAAGTTAAAGGCTGATAAAGATATAACTATCATACAAGCTTTAATGATTTTCCTCTTTCTGCTTTTCTATACTAACAATCTTCTTACAGAAGTGACATCAGAGTCAATGAGTTCTCCAACTTCCTGAGAAATCATAGTCCCCTTACTAATTTTTTTGGGGAGGGAGAAATAAAGCAGTTCCCTTCCTGTCAGTTGTGTTTCTAAGCTTTGGGGTCTAGTCTTGTAAGCTGCCGAGCACCCTAAGCTGCCAAGAAAGTCACTCAGAGTTGAGGGCCCTTAGAACGTCACAGGAGGTGTTCAGCATATGCAGGGCTGGACCCTTATATTGTACAAAACATTAATGATGTGACTAGGGGAAATCGAGGCACTTTGCAGACCTCACAGAAAGGCTTCAGAGACTCTCTTTGGGAGCTAGCACCACAGTTCAAGAACCTCGGAATTAAGTCAATTTCCATCTCAGTCCATGACACAAGGAAGAAAGGAGAGCAGCAGAATATGGACCCTGGACTTCAGAAAAGCAGACTTTGACTCCCTCAGGGAACAGATGGGCAGGATCCCCTGGGAGAATAACATGAAGGGCAAAGGGGTCCAGGAGAGCTGGCTGTATTTTAAAGAATCCTTATTGAGGTTGCAGGAACAAACCATCCCGATGTGTAGAAAGAATAGTAAATATGGCAGGCGACCAGCTTGGCTAAACAGTGAAATCCTTGCTGATCTTAAATGCAAAAAAGAGGCTTATAAGAAGTGGAAGATTGGACAAATGACCAGGGAGGAGTATAAAAATATTGCTCAGGCGTGCAGGAGTGAAATCAGGAAGGCCAAATCACACTTGGAGTTGCAGTTAGCAAGAGATGTTAAGAGTAACAAGAAAGGTTTCTTCAGGTATGTTAGCAACAAGAAGAAAATCAAGGAAAGTGTGGGCCCCTTACTGAATGAGGGAGGCAACCTAGTGACCGACGATGTGGAAAAAGCTAATGTACTCAATGATTTTTTTGCCTCTGTCTTCACGCACAAGGTCAGCTCCCAGATTGCTGCACTGGGCAGTACAGCATGGGGAGAAGGTGACCAGCCCTCTGTGGAGAAAGAAGTGGTTCGGGACTATTTAGAAAAACTGGACGTGCACAAGTCCATGGGGCCGGATGCGCTGCATCCGAGGGTGCTAAAGGAGTTGGCGGGTGAGATTGCAGAGCCATTAGCCATTATTTTTGAAAACTCATGGCGATCGGGGGAGGTCCCAGATGACTGGAAAAAGGCTAATGTAGTGCCCATCTTTAAAAAAGGGAAGAAGGAGGATCCGGGGAACTACAGGCCAGTCAGCCTCACCTCAGTCCCTGGAAAAATTATGGAGCAGGTCCTCAAGGAATCAATTATGAAACATTTAGAGGAGAGGAAAGTGATCAGGAACAGTCAGCATGGATTCACGAAGGGGAAGTCGTGCCTGACTAACCTAATTGCCTTCTATGATGAGATAACTGGCTCTGTGGATGAGGGGAAAGCAGTGGATGTGTTATTTCTTGACTTTAGCAAAGCTTTTGATACGGTCTCCCACAGTATTCTTGCCACCAAGTTAAAGAAGTATGGGCTGGATGAATGGACTGTAAGGTGGATAGAAAGCTGGCTAGATCGTCGGGCTCAACGGGTAGTGATCAATGGCTCCATGTCTAGTTGGCAGCCGGTTTCAAGTGGAGTGCCCCAAGGGTCGGTCCTGGGGCCGGTTTTGTTTAATATCTTTATTAATGATCTGGAGGATGGTGTGGACTGCACTCTCAGCAAGTTTGCAGATGACACTAAACTAGGAGGCGTGGTAGATACACTAGAGGGTAGGGATCGGATACAGAGGGACCTAGACAAATTAGAGGATTGGGCAGAAAAAAACCTGATGAGGTTCAACAAGGACAAGTGCAGAGTCCTGCACTTAGGACGGAAGAATCCCATGCACTGCTACAGACTAGGGACCGAATGGCTAGGTAGCAGTTCTGCTGAAAAGGACCTAGGGGTCACAGTGGACGAGAAGCTGGATATGAGTCAACAGTGTGCTCTTGTTGCCAAGAAGGCTAACGGCATTTTGGGCTGTATAAGTAGGGGCATTGCCAGCAGATCGAGGAACGTGATCGTTCCCCTTTATTCGACATTGGTGAGGCCTCATCTGGAATACTGTGTCCAGTTTTGGGCCCCACACTACAAGAAGGATGTGGAAAAATTGGAAAGAGTCCAGCGGAGGGCAACAAAAATGATTAGGGGTCTGGAGCACATGACTTATGAGGAGAGGCTGAGAGAACTGGGATTGTTTAGTCTCCAGAAGAGAAGAATGAGGGGGGATTTGATAGCAGCCTTCAACTACCTGAAGGGGGGTTCCAAAGAGGATGGAGCTCGGCTGTTCTCAGTGGTGGCAGATGACAGAACAAGGAGCAATGGTCTCAAGTTGCAGTGGGGGAGGTCCAGGTTGGATATCAGGAAAAACTATTTCACTAGGAGGGTGGTGAAACACTGGAATGCGTTACCTAGGGAGGTGGTGGAGTCTCCTTCCTTGGAGGTTTTTAAGGCCCGGCTTGACAAAGCCCTGGCTGGGATGATTTAGCTGGGAATTGGTCCTGCTTTGAGCAGGGGGTTGGACTAGATGACCTCTTGAGGTCCCTTCCAACTCTGATATTCTATGATTCTATGATTCTATGATTCCATGGAAGAGATTTATTTGTATTGGACTTCACTTTTGGAAGCCGCCCTTTAAAAAACAAAAAGGAAATATAAAAATCTTGTGACACCCAAAACACTGCTCAGTAATGATGAAAAATATAACTGAAGAATCATTACCATTCTAACTAGGAGTTCAAAAACCCCACAATCAAAGAGAACCAGCCAAGATGATCTTTGATGGCTCTTTCAGGATATATTCATTTAGTCACTGTTATAGAATACAGAAATCATTAACCATATACTTTTGACCAGTACAGTAAAGTTCCCAGTTTAAAGACATTGAACCAGATTCTGCTTCAGTTATCAACGTAAATCTGGAATAACTCCACTGATTTCAGTGGAGGTACTCCATCTTTACACTAGTGTACCTGAGAGCAGAAATTTGGTCCCATCCACAATGTAATATCTGCACTATAAAGAGAAACCTGTAATTGGTACTATTGGTCACTAGAGTGAGTAAGTGCTTGATATTCTTCGATATTAAGTTGTGCAAATCATTCAGACTTATCCAGTGGAGATGTCAGATATAAAGCAACATCTTGTGTAGAAATACTTATCAGTGTGATGTGCTGCATCACTTCTGAGAACCACAACACTGTTCTATTATTAAAACTTTCACTAACTAAACACTACATGAAGTGGCAAAATAAGCTATTTTCCATGCTAGTATGATGTGATCAGAAATTATTGCTGTGTTGAGGTGCTATACAATGAGCCAGAACTAGTCAACTAACAACCCTGAACATGAGAGGGAGTTTCAGATCAACAATTTTTTCTTAAGCCTCTGGCCAGTGTTTAGCAGGCAGATGGATACAAGCAGTTCTAGGTTACAAATAACAAGATTAAATGGATTACCTGACGGAGACTCAGCATTTCATGAATTTCTGTGGAGTCTCTAAATTGTGACAGACTTCTCCTATTCTATCCTAATAGGGAATTCATTAGTGTCACAATTCTCCCAGCCTCAACTTCCACAGCTACACTCTCAGGGTATGTCTACACTACGAAATTAGTTCGAATTTATAGAAGCCGGTTTTATAGAAATCGGTTTTATACAGCTGATTGTGTGTGTCCCCACATAAAATGCTCTAAGTGCTCTAGTCGGCGGACCGCGTCCACAGTACCGAGGCTAGCGTCGACTTCTGGAGCATTGCACTATGGGTAGCTATCCCACAGCTATCCCACAGTTCCCGCAGCCTCCGCCGCCCATTGGAATTCTGGGTTGAGATCCCAATGCCCGGATGATGCAAAACAGTGTCGCAGGAGGTTCTGGGTACATGTCGTCAGGCCCCTCCCCCTCCGTCACAGCAACGGCAGACAATAGATTCGTGCCTTTTTACCTGGGTTACCTGTGCAGACAACATACCACGGCAAGCATGGAGCCCGCTCAGCTCAGCTGAGCTCACCGTCACCATATGTCCTCTGGGTGCCGGCAGACGTGGGACTGCATTGCTACACAGCAGCAGCTGCTAACTGCCTTTTGGCGGTAGACGGTGTAGCATGACTAATAGCCGTGGGGCTGGCAGCCGTAGGGCTGCATTGCACCAGCCCCTTGCCTTTTGGTAGAAGATGGTATATTATGACTGGTATCCGTCGTCGTCATACTGCAGTGGCTGTCAATCATGGGCACCTGGGCAGACATGCTACTGTCTCGCTGATGGTGGCTATCAGTCGTAGTATACTATTTTCTGCCAATTGCCCAGTATTGTCTGCTAAGCACCCAGAAGAGGCCGAGGGCGATCTGGGTGCTGGCAGACGTGGGGCTGGCAGACGTGGGGCTGCATTGCTACACAGCAGCAGCCCTTTGCCTTTTGGTAGAAGATGATATATTACGACTGGTATCCATCGTCATCGTACTGCAGAGGCTATCAGTCATGCTGCACCGTTGGCTGCCAGCTTAAGATGTAAAAAATAGATTTGTTCTGTATTCATTTGCTTCCCCTTCCTCCGTGAAATCAACGGCCTGCTAAGCCCAGGGTTTTCAGTTTAATCTTTGGGGGGACCATTCTGTGTGACAGTTGTTTGTGTTTCTCCCTGATGCACAGCCACCTTTCTTGATTTTAATTCCCTGTACCTGTACGCCATGTCGTCACTCGGCCCTCCCTCCCTCCCTCCTTCTCCTGGTCCGTCAGATACTAGTTTCGCGCCTTTTTTCTGACCAGGCGCCATAGCTAGCACTGGGATCATGGAGCCCGCTCAGATCACCGCGGCAATTATGAGCACTATGAACACCACGCGCATTGTCCTGGAGTATATGCAGAGCCAGGACATGCCAAGGCGAAACCCGGACCAGCCGAGGAGGCGATTGCAGCGCGGCGAAGAGAGTGATGAGGAAATTGACATGGACATAGACCTCTCACAAGGCACAGGCCCCAGCAATGTGGAAATCATGGTGTCACTGGGGCAGGTTCATGGCGTGGAACGCCGATTCTGGGCCTGGGAAACAAGCACAGACTGGTGGGACCGCATCGTGCTGCAGGTGTGGGACGATTCCCAGTGGCTGCAAAACTTTCGCATGCGTAAGGGCACTTTCATGGAACTTTGTGACTTGCTTTCCCCTGCCCTGAAACGCCAGGATACCAGGATGAGAGCAGCCCTCACAGTTGAGAAGCGAGTGGCAATAGCCCTGTGGAAGCTTGCAACACCAGACAGCTACCGGTCAGTCGGGAATCAATTTGGAGTGGGCAAATCCACGGTGGGGGCTGCTGTGATCCAAGTTGGCAGGGCAATGAAAGACCTGGTGATATCAAGGTAGTGACTCTGGGCAACGTGCAGGCAATAGTGGATGGTTTTGCTGAAATGGGATTCCCAAACTGTGGCGGGGCCATACACGGAACCCATATCCCTATCTTGGCACCGGAGCACCAAGCCACCGACTACATAAACCGCAAGGGGTACTTTTCAATGCTGCTGCAAGCCCTGGTGGATCACAAGAGACGTTTCACCAACATCAACGTGGGATGGCCGGGAAAGGTACATGATGCTCACGTCTTCAGGAACTCTGGTCTGTTTCGAAAGCTGGAGGAAGGGACTTTCTTCCCAGACCAGAAAGTAGCCGTTGGGGATGTTGAAATGCCTATCGTGATCCTTGGGGACCCAGCCTACCCCTTAATGCCATGGCTCATGAAGCCGTACACAGGCAGCCTGGACAGTAGTCAGGACTTGTTCAACTACAGGCTGAGCAAGTGCTGAATGGTGGTGGAATGTGCATTTGGACGTTTAAAAGTGCGCTGGCGCAGCTTACTGACTCGCTCAGACCTCAGCGAAAAGAATATCCCCATTGTTATTGCTGCTTGCTGTGCGCTCCACAATATCTGTGAGAGTAAGGGGGAGACATTTATGGCGGGGTGGGAGGTTGAGGCAACTCGCCTGGCTGCTGATTACGTGCAGCCAGACACCAGGGCGGTTAGAGGAGCACAGCAGGGCGCGGTGCGCATCAGAGAAGCTTTGAAAACGAGTTTTGTGACTGGCCAGGCTACTGTGTGAAACTTCTGTTTGTTTCTCCTTGATGAACCCTCCAACCCCCCCCCCCGACCCGGTTCACTCTACTTCCCTGTAAACCAACTACCCCACCCCACCCTCCCCTCCCCAATTCGAGCACCGCTTGCAGAGGCAATAAAGTCATTGTTTTTTCACATTCATGCATTCTTTATTAATTCCTCACAGAAGTAGGGGGATAATTGCCAAGGTAGCCTGGGATGGGTGGGGGAGGAGGGATGGAAAAGGACACACTGCATTTTAAAACTTTAACTCTTATTGAAGGCCAGCCTTCTGATGCTTGGGCGATCATCTGGGGTGGAGTGACTGGGTGGCCAGAGGCCCCCCCACCGTGTTCTTGGGCGTCTGGGTGAGGAGGCTATGGAACTTGGGGAGGAGGGCTGTTGGTTAAACAGGGGCTGTAGCGGTGGTCTCTGTTCCTGCTGCCTTTCCTGCAGCTCAACCATACGCTCGAGCATATCAGTTTGATGCTCCAGCAGACGGAGCATTGACTCTTGCCGTCTGTCTGCAAGCTGACGCCACCTATCATCTTCAGCCCGCCACTTGCTCTTTTCATCCCGCCATTCAGCCCGCCACCTCTCCTCTCGTTCATATTGTGCTTTTCTCATGTCCGACATTGACTGCCTCCACGCATTCTGCTGTGCTCTATCAGCGTGGGAGGACATCTGCAGCTCCATGAACATATCGTCCCGCGTCCTCCATTTTCTCTTTCTAATGTTTACTAGCCTCTGCGAAGGAGAAACATTTGCAGCTGGTGGAGGAGAAGGGAGAGGTGGTTAAAAAAGACACATTTTAGAGAACGATGGGTACACTCTTTCATTACAAGGTCGCATTTTTCCTCTGCCTGCCGGTTTGGTATGAGAGATCACTCACGCAGTGCCCCAGGCAACATATTTCGGCTTGCAGGCAGCCATGGTAGGCCACAGTCTTTTGGCTTTTTTAACCTTCTTAACATGCGGGAAAGGTTTCAAACAGCAGCGCATTTCCCATATCAAGGATGAATTGGGTTGGCCATTTAAAATGGGTTTTCAATGTAAAAGGAGGGGCTGCGGTTTCCCAGTTAACATGCAGCACAAACCCAAGTAAACCACCCCCCCACACACACACACCCGATTCTCTGGGATGATCACTTCACCCCTCCCCCCACCGCGTGGTTAACAGCGGGGAACATTTCTGTTCAGAAGAGCAGGAACGGGCACCTCTGAATGTCCCCTTAATAAAATCACCCCATTTCAACCAGGTGACCGTGAATGATATCACTCTCCTGAGGATAACAAAGATTGATAAGGAATGGATATTGTCTGCATGCCAGCCAGCAAACACCGGGACCATACGCTGCCATGCTTTGTTATGCAATGATTCCAGACTACGTGCTACTGGCCTGGCGTGGTAAAGTGTCCTACCATGGCGGACGGGATAAGGCAGCCCTCCCCAGAAACCTTTTGCAAAGGCTTTGGGAGTACATGAAGGAGAGCTTTCTGGAGATGTCCCTGGAGGATTTCCGCTCCATCCCCATATACGTTAACAGACTTTTCCAGTAGATGTGCTGGCCGCAATTGCCAGGGCAAATTAATCATTAATCATTAAACACGCTTGCTTTTAAACCATGTGTAATATTTACAAAGGTACACTCACCAGAGGTCTCCTGTGTGCCCTGAGGGTCTTGGGTGAATTCGGGGGTTACTGGTTCCAGGTGCAGGGTGACAAACATATCCTGGCTGTTGGGGAAACCAGTTTCTCCGCTTCCTTGCTGCTGTGAGCTACCTACAGTACCTCCATCCTCATCTTCCTCGTTCCCCGAACCGTCTTCCCTGTGTGTTTCTCCATTGACTGAGTCATAGCACACGGTTGGGGTAGTGGTGGCTGCACCCCCTAGAATGGCATGCAGCTCCGCGTAGAAGCGGCAAGTTTGCGGCTCTGCCCCAGACCTTCCATTTGCTTCTCTGGCTTTGTGGTAGGCTTGCCGTAGCTCCTTAATTTTCATGCGGCACTGCTGTGTGTCCCTGTTATGGCCCCGGTCCTTCATGGCCTTGGAGACCTTTTCTAATACTTTGCCATTTCTTTTACTGCTACGGAGTTCAGCTAGCACTGATTCATCTCCCCATATGGCGAGCAGATCCCGTACCTCTCGTTCGGTCCATGCTGGAGCTCTTTTGCGATCCTGGGACTCCATCACGGTTACCTGTGCTGATGAGCTCTGCGTGGTCACCTGTGCTCTCCACGCTGGGCAAACAGGAAATGAAATTCAAACGTTCGCAGGTCTTTTCCTGTCTACCTGGTCAGTGCATCTGAGTTGAGAGTGCTGTCCAGAGCGGTCACAATGAAGCACTGTGGGATAGCTCCCGGAGGCCAATAACATCGAATTCCATCCACACTACCCCAATTCCGACCCGCAAAGGTCGATTTTATCACTAATCCCCTCGTCGAAGGTGGTGTAAAGAAACCGGTTTAAAGGGCCCTTTAAGTCGAAAGAAAGGGCTTCGTTGTGTGGACATGTCCAGGCTTAATTCGATTTAACGCTGCTATAGTCGACCTAAACCCGTAGTGTAGACCAGGCCTCAGTCTCTGGGACAGCCAAGCTGAAATTCTGTTCCCCTGGCACCTTCTCAGATGGTCCTTATATTCTTGTGTCAATACGACTGCCAGTCTGTGAGCACTAGTATCCATGTGAAATATGAAAGGGTTTTTGAAATACAAACAGGCTAAGAAAGAAGCTGTCACAAGGATCCCTTTCAGTTCTGTACATGCCAAATCACACTCTGTTGACCACTGAAATGGTTTTGATTTCTCAGTCTATGCAATGTTTCCCGATATTGGTGAACTCACAAATCAACTCTCTATAACAGCAGCAGAGCCCCACAAAACTCTGCCCATCTGTGAGTGTCTGGGGAGATGGCCAGTTCTGCACAGCCTAATTTCCATTTTTTCACTTGAAATTCCTGCTTTTACCATTTGCTGTTTGTTAGAAACATTCAGTGAACAGACAGAAATCACAAGAACTTTACCAACTAAAATTCCCCTGAGACTCTAAGTCTCAAAGTGGGTTTCAACCACTCCCCATCTTTCCCTTGCTGGAAAGCTAAAACAGCAAGCAGCTGTTGTCCAGGAGGCAGGAGGATAACTTGTTCACTGCAAATCCATGTCCAGAAATAATTTGTTTCACCTGGGCCACACTTTTTGTTTTGGCATTTCTTATGCGGTTATTGGCTATAATGGAATCCAAACCACTTATTAGCTCATTCACTATCTTGGCTACCCAGACTTCTTGCCCAATTCCAGAGATCTACTTTTCAAACCCAGTTTTCTCCATTTTTGGACAGGGTGCCTGTTCCTCAGTCCCTGTCTCTATTTGAGACCATTTAGGTCTTTTTAGCATTCAATAGCTAAACTCCTTTTACTGTTGTTTAACTGCCAAGATGTAAACAAAGACTATAGGGCTGATCCTTGTACCTTCAAGCTTTGCCCCTTCAGCTTGATGTTCCCTCATTTGTCAACTAGGACTTTCACTAGGCATTTGTGATTCTCTATACTGTCAAGAGCTGGCCAGCTCAGACTGATGGCTGGCTCCACACTGCATGTCAAGAGCTTGTACCAAATCTGAACAATACAGTCTGTTTTCTGGAGTAAATTCTGCAGCACCATCAGAGCTGGCCACTCAAGTTGGCTGCCAGAAAGCTGCCGCTCTCTTCATCTCTCCATCCATTCATTTAGGCTGTGATGTACAACTGAGCCAACTCCCCCCTTCCCCCAGTATTTCCCCCCTCAAAGATAACGGACATTTGTATTACTTGAGCTGGAACAAGCTGACCTCTCCCTGCTGGGTCTCTGTGGGTTACAAATGGGGGGAAAAGTATTGTAAAGTGTTCTGTCTTAGCCAAGTTCTCTGGCTGCCCTGATTCGTCAGCCAGGAAGCTGACATCCACAGGGGTCTGCAACACTTTTAATTCCTTCCCTAGGTTACTTTTTTGTTCCTTACATCCAGACTGGGAATTTTCTAGCTGCTGCTCCAACAAAGTTTTATTATTGAAGACTGCTGGTTATTCCTCAGTCCTTCCTAGGAAACCTCCAAATGTTGCTTTAATTACTTTTGAAATGTCTCTAGCTCTTCCTTTAAGTCTTTTTAGTTCCTGCTGGGACATCTCCAGCTTTTGTTTTCATTTCTTTTGGCCAACGTTAAATCCCAGTTTGCTGTTAATTTGCTTTGATTTCTGGGAGCACCCTTATTATCTGTTCCCATGGGGGTCAGCAGGAATACCAGCTCACAATTTCTCTCTTTGGAAGCTCTCTCCTGCGACTAACACCAGTGTTGCCCCATTGGCATAAGCAGTTAGCCAATATTCAGGGCCTTGCCAGGTTGTTTCCATTAGGATGAGAAATTGATTATATGAGATGGGTGATATTTTTCAGTGTAACCTTGTTTATTTACAGAAGTTTATACAAATTCCTGTATTCCTGAACACAGTAGAAATAAATAACTTCAGGCAGTTTTGTGGCTCAAAATTCCCCAAATCTGTCACTCCAACTGCTGTGCCCCAGAAGCACTGTCCATCTGCTTCCTCCCAGGGTCATATTCACAACTGCTTTTCCAGGCTTTCTCCTGGCTTTGTCCCCCTAGCACATAAACCAATATCCTAACCCTTGTGTTTGCAATCCGGGAAGCCCTTCAGTCTATGCAGTTTAGCTCTGACCAGCCATGTGCCTTGGACATTCTCTCCATTGTTTGTAGCTGTCTCTACTACATAAAGGGACTTAAATGCTCTTTCTGTAGAGGTTGAAAGAATGCTTGGCACACCCATTGACTTTAACTTGGCCTGTCATTGTCTTTGGAGCAAAGGCTTACCTGGTGGCAGCCTCTAGCACTTTTCATAACAACAGGGTAGATCCTCTAGGTCATCTTTTCATTTGTGATGTTCTTCATCAGAGGTCCTTACAAGCATCTGGTATTCTGCAGATCTCATAGCTTGGCCATGGACAGTCCAGTCAATATCTCTCACCATAGGACCCCGGCATGACTGGATATGTGCACCAGTTCAAGGATTCTTCCACTTCTCAGTCTCAGGCAACATAGCTTATAATTTATAGGAGTTTGCCCTCAACTTCTATGAGTTATTAATTCACAGACATTTAGATAAAAAGAATCATGTCACTCTAAGTTTAACATTGTCCTCTACTGCTATCCACATGAAGCAAAGCTCTGGAGGGAAATCTTCTAATTTTAGTGCTTGCTGTGGTGGGGGAAATTATTTCATGAATAGAAGGGAGCAAGGGGCTGTTTTTGTGGAGTTTGATCATGAGTGGTTTTATGAAGCCTCATCCCTCAGCCTGCACTTGGCATGGTTTAGAGCCCTCATTGCTGCTTTCTTCATCTTGGGATTGCCTAAAATCAGGATAACAGAGTGCCAGGAGGGATAAGCAGCCATTACCACTATACAGAACCACATGAAAGAGAGACTGCTGTGGGCAAATATTTGTAATAAAAATAGCACTATTGCCACAAAATAAGAAATGTAGAAGAAAATGAAAGCAATCAGACCTTTAATTACACTGACATGAGCCTCAGTAATGGTGTCCCTGGAGATGTTTGTGTTTTTCCCCATCCTCTTGGTGTGTCTCCATAGAGAAGTGATTAACAGTACAGTAGGAACAACAAATATAAAGAAAGGAAAAGAATATCCAAGCATGTACAAAATAACAAGATCAGGAGATAAATTCATATTATGTCTACAGTCCACTCTGGTGTTTTCTGACAGATTATTTGTTGAATTGTTTATGTACTTTCTCTCTATGAAATTGACTAAAGGGAGACAGGTGACCAAGGAGACCAGCAAGGAGCCCATGAGTAGCAGTGGCACAAGCCCTGATATTCTCCGCTTCAGCCAGAGGAAGACAGGTTGGCTGAAGTTGGCGATCTTCACACAGTAGAAGACACTGAGCCAGGTAGCAAACCAGAGGCTGAGAATATTTAGATACATCCAAAAAATATAGAGGTTTCTCCGTATGTCACACTGTCCATTCATCGCTGGAGATAATGCAACGAGGATACCGTTAATGAATATTGTCCACTGTAGGAAAAATCTGGAGATGCCCAGGCTAGTCAGGATCATGTCACAACAGGTCAGTTTTCTGCTTCTGATCCACTCACTGCAATTCACAATGATCATCAATCCATTTGCTATAATCCCTGTAATGAACTCAATTCCTAAAATGATCAAACAAATAATAATTACAGGAAGCATGGTTCTGCCTGTGGTCACTAAGTCACTAATGCTTGTCCAGCTTCTGAAGCTCTCCACTCAAGTGCCAGGCTTCTGGTATCTTATCAGGGCCTGTGCTGTCCTGCCATTGTATCACAGCCAAAAGTGAGATCGCAGATGTTTTCAGCTATTGAACTTGGAAGACTCACCTGTGTGTGTTGGGATGCAAATCTCAGAAAGATTCTATTACATTTGGGATGATCAACTCCTTTCTCCTGCCTTTTATTTGTATATCCACTTCCTCATTTCTGTGCATTGACTGTCTGTGACCAGCTTCACAGACTTTTTTCTATTGGTCTTCTTTCCTGATTTTTATTATTATTATTGATTTTAATTATTGCGCCTTCATTTTCAGATTGGACTACTGCTATTCATTCTATTTGAGGCAGCACAGAATACCAGTCATAAGTTGCTCCTATGGCACAATACAGCCATGGCTCTCTTTCTCTGGGTTCTAGTCATGGGAGATTTTATGGAGTCTCCTCTGTCAGCCTGCATTTGGCATGGTTTAGAGCCCTCATTGCTGCTTTCTTCATCTTGAGATTGCCTAAAATCAGGATAAGAGAGTGCCCAGAGGGATATGCAGCCATTATCACTCCACAGAACCATATCAATTAAAGGCTGCCGTCAGCAAATGTTTTTGATTAAAAAAAATAGACCTCGTGACACAAAATAAACAATATAAAATAAAAGGAAAGAGCTCAGATGTAACAGCACAATCGTGAGCCTCAGTGCTGGCCTCCCTGGAGCTCCTTGCGTTTTTTTCCCATCCTCTTGATATGTTTGCACAGACAAGTGACTAACAATTGTATGGATGAATTAAAAAAATATAATGAAGTGTATGTATGTTCCAAGCATGGATGAAATAATGAGGCCAACGGAGGAAGTATCCTTGTATCTACATTCCACTATGGTGTTTCCTGGTAGTTTTTACTGAGCTGTGTAAATATTGGCAATATACATGCCCTGCTGAAGGGACAGAGTGATCAAGAGACCAGCAAGGAGACAGGCCCACCAACAGCAATTCCGGGCCCCAAAGCTAGGGCCGTCCCTAGGGGGGTGTGGGGCCTGAGGCGGAAGTGACGAATCAGTCACTTCCAGGACTAACCTGTCAGTTCCGGGACCGACCACACTGGCCAATCACGCCGGCCCGCAGGGCCCCCGAAAGCACAGGGCTCAGAGCCCCTGGGTAATTGCCCCTTCCCACCCCCCTTCAGTGGGCCTGCAAGGAGACCACGAGTAGCTCTATCGGTAGCTGATAGTCTTAACGTCAGCCAGAAGAAGAGGGGTCAGTTGAAGTTGGAAATCTTCATGCAGTAAAAGACACTGAGCCAGGTGACAACCCAGAGATTGGCAGTAGTTAGATACATCCAAACAGTGCCTTCAAATTTTTTTCCCCCTCTCCAGTCTTGGTCCTTCTGTAACCTGTTGTTGTACTCCCCGTTTTGAGATTCCTGGCCTGTTTTTTCCATCATAGCTTCTCTTTAGCTTTCTGACTAATTTGTTCCTGAAATCCTTCAATTTTATTTCTTGTCTCCAGCCAATGTCAAGACAAGGAGGTATTTAAAATAATTACCTCTTCCATTTGTTGTTTTAACTCCTTGTTTTGCTCTTCTTCTTTTTCTCTTTCCTCCAATTTTCTATCTGCCAGCAAGGAGCTGTTCTTGTGCAGCCTGGCTATTTAGGACCAAAAAGGTTAATATTTACTAACGAAATCATAAAGATGGCTCTCCATAATTCACACTCTGCACTCCTCACACACTCTTACATTTGATGTAATGTAAAGGGGAAACTATTAATCAATATTGCACAATGTAGGAAAAACTGAAGATGCTCAAGTTAGTCAAGATCATGTCACACAACGTTAATTTTCTGGTTTTGAGCCACTCAATGCAAGTCACACCGATTATCAACCCATTTGTTACAAACAATGCAATGAATTCAGCTGCTGAAATAATCAAAAAGATTTCATCAAGTGCAGGAAATACATCTGAACCGATCGTCTGCTAACCCTGCTCCCCCTTGTGAAGCTCCAAGAGCAAAATGTCTCACTGTGACGCTGAGGCGCTGATATCTAAACAACCTTTTCTTCTGCCTGTATATCACAGCTGAAAAAAATTAGTGAAATGTTTAGCTGGGGATCATGTTAGGCCCAGCTGCATGCCCTGGGATGCAAATCTCAGAAAGATTCCATTACAGTAATAACCTGCTCCAGTCTCTTATTTATATTATATGGGGATGTGCCAATGTCACTAGCCACTTTGCTGTGAACTTGCTGCCTGTGATCATGTTCAGTTTGGTTTTTTTTATTTCTCCTTTTCCAGCTTTGAAAAAATAATTATTTTAATTATTTGCACTTTTGTTTTCACTCTGGACTGCTGCAGTTCATGCTGTTTCAAGCAGCCCTTTAAATCTAATCAGATTGCAGCAATGGCTCAACCCAGAGTACATGACTGCCACAGGCCTTTGCCCAGCTGAATCAGAACTTGCTCCACAAACACACTGTTGGTCAAAAGGTTCACATCAGTTTTATTATTTAGAGATTTAAATTGTACATGACTAGACTCCGCTTATTGGTCTGATGAATGAATATTTATTTTATGGGTGACCCTCAGATACCTCGTTGAGGATCAGAGCGTTATTGAGCCAGATGCTATAAACTTATAAGAAGAGACAGGCCCTAGTGCAAAGATCCTACACTCTAGGATGACCCATTTATAAAAGGTAGAGAGAATGAAATGATCAAATATATATGGTCCCTGTAGGGGAAGGGTGTCAAACATACCTCCATGACATATATATTTAGACATAATCAGGTTATGCAGCAGTTAAGCTTCCATTTTGAAAAAAGTAAGTTTCTTGCTCACATGGCTTCAGAGAGAACTTTCCAAACGTGAACTGAGTGTAAACTGAGGTCATGATGTCTCTCTGAGTCTGCAAGACAGCCTGAAGCAATGGCTCAGACATATGGACTCCCCCTACCCTCTGTTAATCTCATTGGAGTGTCAGCTCTGAACACAAATGATGGCACATCAATGTCAACATTAACTATCCTAATGTGGATCATTTTAGTGGATGGAATAGGAAAGGGGTGGGAGTGAAGCCCTTGGTGGTAGGAATTGGTAGTTGCTGCAGGGAAGGAAATGCAGGGAGAACAACAGTGGAGATGTGCAGAGACAGAAAAGGGAAGCCAGAGAAAGAAGAGGAACAAAGGGCAAAAGTAATGGCGGCCTAAATGGGGGTATGTTGTCATACAGGGATATTGAATCTGACAATTAACTGCTCAATATATAACAAATACAAGTTCACTTACTACACATAAACAGCATTCTCCCCATTTTTCTCTGTACAAACACCCCCTGATCTCAGCGAGAGATCCTCTGTGGATTGAGGGCTGTGTGAAGTTCCGAATTGATATCCTGGCCCATACATCATTATTAAACATAGAATCCATCCCTCTCTTCCAAACGAGTTCGACACACTTGCTTTAGGGCCATGTGTTTTTAAAAGTCTCATTGTAGAACTTGAGATTAGTGGCACTTCCAGTATTGGAGATGACCGAGAAGGACATTCTGGTAAATCTTTAACTAAGACATGCCAGAGGGTTTCATAGAGCTTGGTTAGTGATGGCATTTTTTGGGCTTAACTCAATTCTCACTTTAATGTTCTTCTAAAGGGATCCTCTCTTATTAAGCTATTTGTACATATTTTTGGTGAGCCTACTTTTCAGAGGCAGTCTCTGTATTTTTGCAGGTGCAATCCATAACACTTGCCTAATTACCTAATTTGTGGGCACAACCCATAGATTTATGGGAAGTTAGTCAACTAAGTGCTTAGAAAATACCTGGAGTTTATCATGGGAGCAAAACGGTGCCCAGGACAGCAGGACAGAGCCTGTTTTGAGGGGCCCCTTTAAATGTAAATAAATATTTACAAATAGGGCAGCATTTTTGTATCCCTCAGTTGTACATCATCTGTACACAACAAACAATCCAGATGAATTCTAGTACTAGAAACAGCTAAACATATACCATAATACACAGCCTTTCATTTAGGCATAGGTTGTTAGACTATTCTTTGATAGATCTCTCTTCCTGCCCTCTCATTTCTGCCTCCCTCAATACCCTTCCCACTGCTCTGGGGCACTTGGAGAGGGAAATTGATGGCCATTTCTCCCTGGCAAGAAATCTCATAAATGGAGCTGCACAGAAATTGGCAGCTGTTTTGCCAACCCTTTATCTTGTCACCTACATCAGTGAGTGCTCTGTGGGAATAAGTGCAGAGCTGAACGCCAGCCAGTGCACAGCTGTCAGCTGTAACTGGTGTCCCTTAGACAATTTTCCTTCTCAGAAGAAGAAATAGTCAGCTTCACGACTGCAGCCTGTGGGGGATGGACAAAGACTAACAAGACCCAGGAAAAGTTTCCCCATTCCACCAGCCCCCTTGTCAGAGGGGAAACATCCAGTGCCATGAGCTCCCTCTCCCAATGCTATGGTTAGCAAAAGAAGCCCCCCCCCAAGCCTTTTAGGGGTTTCACTGGATCTATCTCACACAGTCCCCATTCATCACAGGAATTGCGCCACCAAAGAAGGAAAGGACCTGGGGACCAGGAAAGAGTTGGAGAAGCGGGAGATGGGCAGATTGAAGGGAAGATATTTGGGTAATACGAGGAAAAGACAGAGGAAAGGAAGGACAAATAATTTACAAAGATGGGAGAGGCTTGACTAAGGGAAAGTAGATTGTAGTTACATAAAATTACCAAATGGAAAAACATTGAAGTGAAAAATATATGTAACACCAACAGACCCCAGTTGTCGGTGGGTGGGATTGAACCTGGGATCTCTGGAGCTTAGTGCATGAGCCTCTACTATATGAGCTAAAAGCCACACTGTCCTTAGCTAAGGCTGTAGCAGACTCATTAAGCTCTCTCTAAGTGGTCTCAGTGCCACCAGATGGGACAGAGCACCACACCCAGGAGGTGTGTGGGATACACATACAACCTGACAAGAGACAGAATTATAACTGGAAGAAGTATCTTCAATAGAAAAGGAGATGTGAAAATCTTACTTGAAGGAAAAAAATTAAAAGTAATAATAGAAGAGTTAGATTAAGGGATACAGACATACTGAAACAGAGGAAACCAAAGGAAAAAAACCGCTAAAATGGCGAGAAGACAAGGAACAGGGAAAACAAAGAATTAAAAAAAAATTAGTGGGGCATATTGAATAAAATTCATACCTAGGGTAAATTGGAGCTACGCCATTGAAGTCAAAGAAATGTACAGGTTATCTTTACATTTCTCTACACTCGAGAAAGTTTGACCACAAAATGTGATCAATAAAAAATGCACAACTATTTGCTTTTATGTATCAGGGCTATAAATTAGGGCCCTCAAATTATTTAAAAAATTAATCACGATTAATCGCACTGTTAAACAACAATAGCATACCTTTTATTTAAATATTTTTGGATGTTTTCTACATTTTCAAATATATTATTTAAATTATAACACAGAATACAAAGTGTACAGTTTTCACTTTATATTTATTTTTATTACAAATATTGGCACTGTAAAAACCTAAGGAAATAGGATTTTTCAATTCACCTAATACAAGTACTGTAGTGCAATCTCTTTATCGTGAAAGTTGAACTTACAAATGTAGAATTATGTAAAAAAAACAACTGCATTCAAAAATAAAACAATGTAAAACTTTAGAGCCTACAAGTCTACTCAGTCCTATTTTTTTTCAGCCAATCACTCAGACAAACAAGTTTGTTTACATTTGCAGGAGATAATGCTGCCCACTTCTTGTTTACAATGTCACCTGAGTGAGAACAGGTGTTCACATGACACTGTTGTAGCCAGCATCGCAAGATATTTACATGCCAGATGTGCTGAAGATTCATCTTCAACCACCATTCCAGAGGATATACATCCATGCTGATGATGGGTTCTGCTCGATAACAATCCAAAGCAGAACAGACAGACGCATGTTCATTTTCATCATCTGAGTCAGATGCCACCAGAAGTAGGTTGAATTTCTTTTTTGGTGGTTCAGGTTCTGTAGTTTCCGCATCGTAGTGTTGCTCTTTGAAGACTTCTGAAAGTATGCTCCACACTTCATTCCTCTCAGATTTTGGAAGGCACTTCAAATTTTTTTCAGCTTTCTTTAGAAATCACACATTGGTACCTTCTTTGTGTTTTATTAAATTTGTAGCGAAAGTGTTCTTAAAATGAACAACATGTGCTGAGTCATCATCTGAGGCTACTATAACATGAAATATATGACAGAATGCGGGTAAAATGGAGCCAGAAACATACAATTCTCCCCCAAGGAGTTCAGTCACAAATTTAATTAACACATTTTTTTAACGAGCGTCATCAGCATGGAAGCATGTCCCCTGGAATGGTAGCCGAAGCATGAAGGGGCATATGAATTTTTATTATAACTGACACATAAATACCTTGCAATGCTGGCTACAAAAGTTCCATGCAAATGCCTGTTCTCACTTTCTGGTGACATTTTAACTAAGAAGCAGGCAACATTATCTCCCGTAAACGTAAACAAACTTGTTTGTCTTAGCGATTGGCTGAACAAGAAGTAGGACTGAGTAGACTTGTAGGATCTAACATTTTGCATTGTTTTGTTTTTGAGTGCAGCTATGTAACAAAAAAAATCTGCATTTGTAAGTTGCACCTTTCACGATAAAGAGATTGCACTACAGTACTTGTACGAGGTGAATTGAAAAATACTGTTTCTTTTATCACTTTTACAGTGCAAATATTTGTAATAAAATAATATAAAGTGAGCACTCTACACTTTGTATTCTGCATTGTAATTGAAATCAATATATTTGAAAATGTAGAAAAACATCCAAAAATATTTAATAAATTTCAATTGGTATTATTGTTTAACAGTGCGATTAAAATTCCAATTAATTTTTATGAGTTAATTGCGTGAGTTAACTGCGATTAATCGACAGCCCTAATATAAATTTGACATAGAAGAGGTGACTGAGAGACCTTTTTTTAATAGATGGAGTTTAATATTCCCATACGTGTATGGGGGGAGGATAAGCTGCCTTTATCCTTTAGGGTAAGAGCCATTAATTTGCATGAATACATATTTTATACATTGCTGCAATAGTGATGTGGGATTGTTTTTTAATTTGTTATGTGTCTTTTCCTCACTTTTGTTATGAACTATATGAACACTTTGGAATCCTATAAGTTTGATGGAACTAGGCCCCCATTTTATGCTCTGCTTCTAATCTAGGGCCATGTCTACACTATAAAGTTTGGGCAACACAATTTATATTGAAGTAAAGCCACTGCAGTTAGTATATCACTTGTGCACGTGCATACTTGTCTGCTTGTATCGGTCCTGTGTATACTCACCAGGAGTGCTTGTGTTGCTGTACCACTGCACAACTCACTGTCATTTAGCACAGAGCTTTTCAGGCAATTTTCACACTGTGTTGTGGGATAGAAATGAGTTATGTGGGGTGACAAGGAGAAAAGGGTCAAGTTCCCATCATGCAACTTTTCCATCCCATAATGCCACCTATGTTGCAGAATTTTTGCACCTTTTTTAAAAAAAAAGTCCCACGTGGCACTTTTGGTGCCTGGCATCTCTGACAGAAACACGGAGCCCACAGAGCCCTGCACTATGAATTTGTCACAAACATTGCAAATACAGGATGCATGATCTGCTGGTATTTGCAGAGCCTTAGGAAGAACTGCAACAACAGGGGACATGATGAGTTCTTCAAGCACAGATTGCTCAGGGACATAAGGAAAACCAGTTCAAGGTTGTTGATGACATTCACGCAGTAGCTGCAGATGGTGGAGCGCTGCTTCTGGTCCTGAGAAACCAGCACTGACTGACTGACGAGCAGTGGCTGCAGAACTTTTGGATATGCAAGGTAACGTTCCTGGATCTGTGTGCAGAGTTCACCCCAGCACTCCAGGGCAGGGATGCTGGAATGAGAGCTGCATCAACAGCTGAGAAGTGAGTGGCGATCACACTGTGGAAGCTTGCACTGATTGCTACTGCTCAGTGGGAAATCAGTTTGGGAGTTGGCAAATCCACCGTGAGGGCCATTTTTATACAAGTGTGTAGGGCCATTAATCATCTCCTGCTACACAGGCCTGTGACTTTTGGCAATGTGCAGGACATATTGGATGGCTTCGTAGCAATAGGGTTCCTGAAATGTGGTAAGGCAATAGACAGTACCCATAGCGCTACTTTGGCACAAGTCCACTTTACCACAGAGTACATCAATAGAAAGGGCTACTCATCTACAGTTAGGCAAGCACTGGTGGTGGATCACTGAGGACACTTTACTGACATCAGTGTGGACTGGTCAAGGAAGATGCTTCAAGAACACAGGATTGTTCAGAAAGTTGCAAGCAGGGACTTTCTTTCCCAACCTGCTGATTACCATTGGCAATATCAAAATGGCAATAGTGATCCTAAGTGAACCCAGTCTACTCTTTGCTCCCCTGGTTCATGAAACCATGCATCAAAAAAGACAGACTCAAATTCCAACTCAGCAGGTTCAGAATGACAGTTGAATGTGGGAACCCTGGCATTGTTTACTCATAAGATTGGATCTCAGCATGAAAAATATCCCAACAGTTATAGCTGCCTATTATGTCCTGCAGAATACCTGTGAGGTAAAGGGGGAGAAACTGCCACTGGGGTAGAGATTAGGTTGACCAAACGTCCCGATTTTATCGGGACTGTCCCAATATTTGCTTGTTTGTCCCACGTTCCGACCGATGTTCGGTCGGGACACTGGACAAACAAGCAATTTTGCCCTCCACTCCAGCTCACAGGTGGAGCCCGGAGGGGCTCTCGCCCCTCCCCCCCCATTGGATCCCTCCCCAAATCCCCGCCCTGGCCCCGCCTCTTCCCCAACCACGCGGCATTCCTCCTCCCTCCCAGGCTTGCACACGGGCCATGGCTGGGGCCGGGAGTGCAGCGCGGAGGCTGCTCCAGCCCTGCAGCCCCCAGGGCAGCGTGGAGCAGGCAGGGCCTGGGTGGACGGAGACACGTATGGAAAGGACACGCTCCTGCCGGGAGGGGCCGGGCGCAGCTGCCTGGTTCTCCCCCTGCCTGGGTGGGTCCCTGAGCTCCCCGCGGCCGGAGTGGGGCTGCCCGGGGCTGCGGGGGTGAGTGTCCCAGGTGGGATGGAGCGGAGCAGCCTTTGCTGCAGGGCCGGTGCGACAGAGCCCGGGAGCGGCTGGGCCGGGAGCTGCAGGAGGGGCCCAGAGCGCGGCTCGGCTGCACAGCTCGGAGCCCAGGCTGGGCCCGGGAGTGAGGGGATGAGGGAGCTGGGGGGGTATCAGGGGTCGGAGCCAAGAGTTGGGTGGAGACGGGGCTGTGCCACTGCCGCCTGGCAGTGGGGGCGGGGGGGACGCTCCGGCATTTTTTTTTTTTTTTTTTTTTGCTCCACCCCCCGCGTCCCGATATTTCATCTTTGGAATCTGGTCACCCTAGTAGAGATGCAGTGGGCTGTTTGCTAACTTTGAACAGCCAGACAAAAAGACCATTACAAGAATCAATGAGAAGCTATGTGGCTGAGAGAGACCTTGAAAGAACACTACATTGCTGTGATATGCTGGATTGTGCTCTGGCTGGCCCTGAAATTTTAGGGACTGTTAGAAATTATGTAGTGCTTTGTCTAGATTTATGACTATTACACTGTGTCTTTTATTGAACCTATGAATTATGTGGTTCTTGCTGTACATTTGTAATTATTATACTGTGTGTTTCACCAAACCTATGAATTCTGTGGTCTTGTATAATTACAAGTACTGGGTGATTAGAATAGTGCTAGTCAATCCACAGTAGATGTTGTGAAGTAATAAAAATGAGTTTTTTTTTTTAAATAAAAATTTATTGTGTAACAAAAGCAGTGCAAAAAACCCCAATGTGCAATTGAAAAAACATAACACAAATTTCTAACATAAATTAATGGAACTGAACTTTAATATTAGAAAGGCAGCAAACATTCCTGTCCATTGTGGCTCCACATACACCAGCCGTGGCTCTCACAGATCAGTGTATGTGAAACTGTGGTTGTCCTTACTGTCCCCCAGCACAGGTGCAGCAGGTTTGTATAATTTTTGGTGGTTCCCAGAACGGGTCCAAGTCCCCCCCCGAGACACACCTGTCTTGTAAGCCGATATATATTTTTTAAAATAATGTAAAAAGTTTGGAGTTGGCAAATCCACAGTGAGGGCCATTTTCATGCAAGTGTGAAGTGTGTAGGGCCATTAATCATCTCCTGGAAACAGGGGCGGCTCCAGGCACCAGCATAGCAGGCGTGTGCCTGGGACGGCAAGCCATGGGGAGAGGCCTGCCGGTCGCTGTGAGGGCAGCAGGCAGGCGGCTTTCGGCAGCACGCCTGTGGGAGGTCCGCCGGTCCCGTGGCTTCGGCAGCAATTCGGTGGTGGGGACGCCGATGGTGCGGCACTGGCGGATCTCCCGCAGGCATGCTGCCGAATCCACGTGGCCAGTGGACCGCCCGCAGGCGTGCTGCCAAAAGCCGCCTGCCTGCTATGCTTGGGGTGGCAAAAAAAATAGAGCCGCCCCTGCCTGGAAACAGTAAGTGTTTAACAGATTCCCTGTATTGCACAATGTGGGGGGTGGGGAGGAATGAGGGCTCTGGCATGGGGATGAGGGGTTTGGGGTGTGGGAGAGGGCTCAGGGCTAGGGCAGAGGGTTGGGGTGCAGGGGGTGAGGACTCTGGATGGGGCTGGGGATGAGGGATTCACGGTGCAGGAGGGGGCTCAGGATGGGGCAGAGGGTTGAGATGAGGGCTCTGGATGGGGGTGCGGGATCTGGGGTGGGGCTGGCCTGGGGATGAGGAGTTTGGGGTGCAGGCAGACTGCCCCAGGGCTGGGGCCAGAGAGGACACCACAATCTCCCCAGCCCTCTCCTCCCCGGCAGCAGCAAGCTCCCGGCACCATCACTGCATGTGGTCCTAGGGGCCAGGCACCTCTCAGGTCCAGGAAGCCCCCTCGCCTTCCCTGTGGTGGGTGCCGGTTTGGGGAGGGAGCTGCCATCACATGTGGCCTCCTCCCCTGCTGTAGCCTGCTGCCCCTCACTGTAGCCTCATGGGGGATGGGGCTGCCCCTTGCCCAGTGTGGGACAGGAGTGGTGGCTGCGAGCAGGGGGGGTGAGGCGGGGAGGGTGGATCACATGGTTGAACACTCACCCAAGCCCCAGCAGCTGCTCAGGTGAGGTCCAGACTCCATCTCCTGGAAGCCCCTTGGGCGTCACCTCCTGGTGGGTGCCGGGGGAGGGGAGGGCTGCCAATCATGTGTGTGCCTCCTCCCCTCCGCAGGTGCAGCAGCCGCCTCAGCCTGCCACCAGCACCGCTCTTGTGTTGTAGACACCAGCGGCCGGCGGTGGCAGCGAGGGAGCACAGCGCGGAGCAGCAGAGCAGCCGCCCACTTGAGGCAGGGACGCTCCAGGGCCAGGGGAAGGCGCACAGGGGCAACAGGTGGGGGCCAGGGGATGCTCCGGGGGAAGCATTTGGGGGTGGCAGGCAGGGCCAGGGGAGAGACCTAGCTCCGAACACTGGTGGAGCCGGGCCCCTTGTTTGCATGAGTATGACTATAGGGCAATGGCACTGAGTATTGGCACTATTTTCAACGGCCAATGGGAATAACTGCTGAGAGTAACAAAGGCACAGCTGCAGCTACTGTCACAAAGCTGCCTGGACCTTTATGCCTCCAGCCTGTTGGCTGCAATGATGCCTGCCAAAGTCATCGCAGAGTGGTATGGGAAAGTGTCTTACCACACAGGAAGAAATAAGGCAGCCAGCTCTAGAAACCTTCAGAAGTCAGTGTACTTCCATGATAGTTTCATCAAGATCTCTCAGGAGGACGCAAGGGACAACCCTGTGTACACAATCAAACTGCTGCACTTGCACTCCCATCCAAAAACTTACAGGGGAACGAAAAGCAGGTAACTCTGTATCTGGTTATTGTACCACTACCTCTTCTCGTACGAGTAAAATGATGACAAGTCGATACCTGTGTCCTGCTAACTGGGCACCATCTTTACATGTAAAAATTGTAAGGAAAAATGCATGCACGCACTTACCCGAGGTTCCTTCCTATCATCAGGCTCATCTGTGCTCGACTGGACTGTGGTGGAGTCTCAAACAGGTCCTGGCTCGTTGCATAGCTGGACCCCCGCCCCACACCCCCTCTGCCACATGTTCCCAGTAGGGGGTTGTGGCTCAGGCTCCTTGGAGGTAGCAATAGCTGTCTGCGAGGGAATGGTGGGATCTCTGTCAGTATGGCATGCTGCTTATTGTAAAAGCAGCAGGTCTGTGGCTCAGCACCAGATCAGTTGTCGACCTCGCTGGCCCTGTGATATGCCTGCCACAGTTCCTTTGCTTTCTTGCAGCACTGCTACTGGTCCCTGTTATATCCTTTTGCCTGCATCTCCTGTGCATCTTTTCATAGATGCCACATTTCTACGACAGGTCTGAAGCTGTGCTGGCACAGCCTTGTCTTGTCTCACTGCAGGCCCAGGAGATCCAACATCTCCTGTCTACTCCAGGCAGGAGCATGTCTAGAGCATGGAGTTGGCATGGTCAGCTGGGCAGTTGCTCACAACAAGGGACAACTGCTAGGTGTGCTCACCAACCTGGGCAATAAGGAAAAGACATTTCAAAAATATGTAGGGGTCTTGAAGGGCAGGGAAAAGGGGGTGTGGCTTCTGGTCTCCATGACTCCTGGGCAGCGGAGTTCACAATTGTGACAAGGCGTTCAATGTTGATCATTGAGGGACAGCTGCTGGAGAACTGTTAGGGTTGACATTGGTCATGCAGTGTCTACACCCACTGTGTTGATCTCAGTACATCGACCATAGTTCACTGTCCTGGGGATGGTTTTACTATGTCGCCATAATGGAGCGCTTACATCAGCCAGAGACAAATTTGAGTGTAGATGCATAAACAAATAGATCAGCAGAAGTCAACTTGTGTGGACCTACTTTGTAGTGTAGACCAGGCCTAAGTGTAAGGGGCAGCTCTGACTAAAGAAGCCCAGAGGTATATGAACTACCAAAACGTTTGTACCCTTTTTACTTTAAATCAGCTCTTTAAAATCTCCGCAACGTCAGTGCATTTATGGCAAAGTATAAATAATTAGCAGACTGGTGCCTCTCCCTACTGCATTCACCTCAGGGGGCCTGGTTTGACAAATAGCACCAGCTGAGGAGGACTCATCTGTTTGCTCAATCAGCACTGCCTTCCAGATAAAGTGGGTTTCAGATAAAACAGGGGGAATGGTTCTTCCACTTGTTGATGGCACACGGACCCAGCTGCAGTCATCGGGAGGCAAATCAGTACTGGATTCCATTACAGACTCTCCATTTCACATTCACAACTTTGCATCTCCAGATGAATTGTTGTTTACAGTAAATGACAGGAAACAAATCAGTGGTTAGGAATGTACTGTGGCTCTTCAGAAGTTAATACGCAGCTCCTTGTATAGGCACCAACTCCGGGGCTGGAGCTACAGGCGCCAACTTTCCAATGTGCCAGGGGCTACTCACTGCTCAACCCCTGACTCTGCCCCCACTCCACCCCTTCCAGTGAGCCTGTTGTGATCATCACTCCTCCCCATCCCCCACAGAGCCTCCTGCACACCACGAAACAGCTGATCAGGAGGTGTGGGGAGGAAGGGAAGGGGAGGCGCTGATTGGCAGGGCTGCCAGTGGATGGGAGGCACTGGGAGCGGGGCAGGGAGGAGGGAGCTGATATGGGGCTGCTGACACATTACTGTGGCTTTTTGGCAATGTACATTGGTAAATTCTGGCTCCTTCTCAGGGTCAGATTGGCCAGTGCTACAATGATTTATGCCCACCAACTATCTAACCCCAAGCACTATCATAGAGCAATACAGCAGATTGACAAAGGTCCAGAAGTCTCTCTCAACCTAGCTCCTGCCTTTCTTGCAGGGACCAGACTAGCTATACACAGCTACAAGCTACACAACAGTGTATGATCTTTTATATGTTCCCAATCATCTTCTAGACAATAGAAACGGTACAGTTGCGCTCATGAAATTCACCTTAGACCTTCTGCATAAACTTTCAGATTATAAACCCCTAAATTACAAGGCTATAAATATACTACTGCCTTCAATGCCTAGCCTAATTGTGCTGCTGCATAACTGACTAATAATATGGTGCCTCTAGTTTACTGACGGAAAAGCCCAAGCTTTGATATAAATGACTAAACACTTTTTGCTAAAACTGTACTAGACATTTCCGGTTGCTTTTTAATTGAAAGCTCTAAAAAAATGCAGCTATAGAATGTGAGCACTAGCCACAGGTTGAAACAAATCAATCTACCCAAGCCTATCAAAGAGATGGTTTGCATGGAGAACTTCAATAACTCAAGTGCATAAAACCTTTGTTAGCCCAGATAAAATGAGTAGACGTTATTGCATTCAACACAGTGTAACTGACAGGACATGGGGCAGTACCGAAAAATAAATTTTAAAAACAGCCAAGAAAACATTGCCAAACACTTTTCACACACATACTGACGGATGAGGGACAAATCTGATTTACTAGAAAGATACATTTGACAGAGCCCCTGATCTCTATCAAGAATTCATGGATACCTTAGATGTTTAAAAGCATCAGCATTCATGGACCAAATGGCTTTTATTACCACCAGGATACCTACCGTCACTTAATGAGTTTTTAATTTTTAGCAAGATCTGGTGTCAGCATTTTCTAGTAAGCTGTTTCACAAAGATCTTTGTGAGCTCCTTTCCCCCATCAGCATGGATAATAGTACTTCCCTACCTCCCAAGGGTTGTGAGAAACTGAAATAAGGATTGTAAAATGCTTTGAGAATCGTAGAAGGAAGGCATCACCAAAGGGCAAACTTTTATTATTGTTTCCTTGGGATCATTACCTTAGACTGCAAAACCACAAACGATACGAATGCTCATAAAATAATTCTGTCCAATTTGAACCTCACTTTGTGGCAGCAGTGGTGCCCTCCCCTAGCAGAAAGCCTGAAGGAAGGGCCCAGGAACTAAAAGAACTCCACAAGTTCAACGCATTCCTCTAAATTCTTTCATCCGGGCCAGGATTCCTCACCCACCTCCAGCAGCTTTCAAATCACACGGATCTCCAGAGATCCATTTGCGTGGAGGAGGCCCTGTGCTTTTACCCTAGCTCTGGGAACTTCTGGCTCCACTGAATCCTTACAGCCAGGAAGCCTCCCAGGAACCTCCCCTAAGAGAGGGGAACACCGCTCTTGGCTGCCCTTTGTAGATGTTCTGTGTGGGACTGGGAGTGACTATAGGAGGAATGACGTACATCCCTGCTCATTTATCCTGCTCTGAACTCCAGAAAGTGGAAACAGTGTTGAATTGATGTTGGGGTTTTTTCTGCTAGTTTAGCCTTAAAGTCTCCATTTTGATTCCTTGGAGGAAAAACATTAATTAGAAACATCCTTCTGACTATCTTGTTTTTTTAATCATACGGATAGCTCCACAGATCCATTCTTTTTCATGTGCACTGTGGTCTCCAGTTTCAGCTTACTACAGCCTGAGCTAGCTAGACAGGTTTCAGTCCTGTAACTGCAATGCAGGTGTGGCGCTGTATCCCTCCTCCCCCAGGAATTTAAATAATTGATTTCAATCACATTGAGACTTTGGACAATTAATTTTTAAAAATTGTGCTATTGTGAATTTAGACTGAAATCAATAATGAACTAAATTATAAATGCTATTCGTAAACACCACGGCTGGTAGGGTCTGGTATTTGAATTTTACAAAACTACTAGAGGTGAAAAACAAAATATTGAAAACGAAGGCCCTGATCCTGCAGCCAGTTGAGCAGGTATGTTACTTTAATCACCTGAATAGTCCCATTGACTTCAATCTGATCACTTGTGCCTACAGGTAAGCATGTGCCATAAGTGTTTGCCGAATCAGGGGCTAAAACAGTATTTTTACTAAACACTTTTTTCTTAGTGGCATAAAATCTCTCCCCCTTCAAACCAAAATTGCTTCAGTGTTAACAATGAACGTGTTATTTAGACTTTCAGTGTATTAAAGTTATCAGGTACGTTTTCATATCAACAGGCCAAAATCTTGAAAATAGGAGCCTAAAGTTAGGTTCCTAAATATGGGTTTAGCAGCCTAAGGGTGGGATTTTCAAAAGTACCAGAGTGATTTAGGACCACAGGTCCCATTGACTTCAAACTGTAAACCCTGACAAGAGCAGTACAGCCTGACTGAAGCATTTCCGGGTTCTTGACTTGGGGACGTTATATCAGAAGCTGGTGTTGGTTGAAAATTTAGCACCAGCCGTTGGCTCCTCAATTTTCTGTTTGATTCTGTGTTGTTCTCACAATAAGAAAGTTAATGAGGCCATGGGTGTATCATTTTCAGAAAAGATTGGCATTTTAAATGTGAAACTTAGGGGGAAAAATCTATGTAAAATCTGAAATTCTACTAATTATCAGGAAACTAATTAAAGAAACAAATACAAAACATCCACCTTAGCCACCAGCATGGACAAAAAGCCAATACAAAAATGGATGCTGGTGGACAAGAGTTTTGTAGGAAAGAATTTGTCAGCTGCAAGAAATGGCAATAAGGGCCAGGAAAACAACACAAGCCAAGTTATTCTGACTTGTGCAATTATTTTTTATTCCACCGCTTGGCAAAAGGTCCCCATAAATCAATACTCTGCCACCATTAGAGAGTGATTGGTGAACATGAGTTATGCTGTGCACTAATGGTGTGGCTGGTAACGTAGATTTCTTGAAGTACTGATGGATTATTGCAGGTATTGTCCCCAGAGCAGTTCATTTTTTACTTTAATCATGCATTTTTAAAGTTATTAGTGCCTGCCATGGAACTATGTCCCAGTTCCAATTAACAGTGATCTTGATATGAGAACTGTAGAAACCAAAGAACCACCTCTAAAATATAGTGAATTTGTGAACACCAGCAGTTTGAATGCTCTGGAGTATAGCAGACTTAGATTACGTGACTGTTCATCAAAAATGAGCTACTTCAGTCCCCGAGTGAGAGAAGGGGGACCAGACCTCCAGCCTGCACCCACTTCCTGGGAAGATTCACTTTCATTTCAATGAACCTCAAAATGTCTAGCCTCCACTTAAGTCAGGGGATTACAACAATCTTGAGCAGCGCAACAGTCAGGAAAAGAGCCTGTTGTTCAGTGTTGTAACAGGGTATACAGACCCTTTAAGACTAGAGGGGGCCATTGCAGGGATGTTGGAATAAACAAAGGCCCTGGAAATGATCTTGTAGCCAGATGATAGAAAGTGGTCCTGGGGAATTAGTAGCTGGATGGGAAAAACCAGGGCCAGGAGCTCTGTAGTGCAGGGTGGGTCAGGGCTCCCTTTCCTCCCAACCAAACTGGGGGAAGCTCTCCAAAGAAGAGCAGTATATATGCTGCTTTCCCCCTCAGAACAGGGCATGCACTGACAGGGAGAAGGAAGACAGAGCCAGAAGGCTGAGCTCCAGCTAGCAAGGACAGGAGTGGTGGCTTCGTGAAGAATGGCGCAGGGCAGAGCTCCACGTGCAGCAGAAAATCCAGAGATGGGTATGAACTTTTATGTTGTTGTAATGGACTTTATTTGGGAACACTGATGACTAATTTGAACCTAATTTCAACTAATTTGAACCTAATTTAACCCAGCCCCAGACAGTGGTTGATGGCAGTCCTTAGAAAGACTGGGGGAAATTTCTATGGGGCTCTGAAATGTAGGAACAGAGCAAGGATGCTGCAGAGGCACCTCTGGCCAGGAAGGGGTGCTGAGTAAATAGCAACCTTGCTACAAGCATCAAGAATGCCCAGAAAGCCTGAGCAACACAAAGGTCACAGAGAGAATAATACATTATCTTAGGCATTCCTACGGTGCCCATCACTGTAATTTATTGAAGCACCTCCATTCTTTCCTAGCAGAGGGAAGGTCTCTATCTGCTACGAAGGGAGAATGGGTTATAGTTGGGGCATAAGACAAGACCACACCTCAGGGAGCACTACACTTCTGCAGCAACAGAAGGGGATGGGAAGTGCAGGTAGCCCTCCCCCTCCCATGGCGTGGAGAGCACCCACCTTCCTGTCTAGAAGGGAGGAGGGAGATTGGTGCCCCAGAAGAAGCAGATAGCAGCAGACGGGGCTAGGAAATGTACCTCCAAGATTTCTGCATGTCCCAATGAGATCAATCCTGCGGCCTCAGCATAATTCTCACTTGTGGTCTGCACCCAGTTACGCTCTTTTCACACTTATTCTATGTCACCAATTAATGCATTGCCTTATAGTACATACTACCTTGGTCAGCTGCTTAGTATTCTCTCCTTACCTAATAACCATTTCTATTCATTATTATCCCTTCTGCAAATCTTCAATTCACCTAAATCAACTTCTGACTATAAAGTACTTGATTCCCTTGCATGTTTAAGTTTCATTTCTCATACTGTGAAATATTAGTTTCATTATTAGCCTTCATTACTGTGCTTAGCTGATTTTTTAAAATGTACGATTCCCTATCCCCATCCCCAGTCACCACCTGAATTATCTGCTGTGAACTTTCTTTACTCCGGCATCCAAACCTGTCATTAATATCACAAGCTCAGCACTTTTCCTCTCTGTCGCCTCTTACCATGTCTTTTCTCTGCTTTATCTCCTTCCTGCTTTACTTTCTTTCGCTTAGAATAGCTGTTTCACAGATTGCATTATATTAATCAGTAATATAATTTCTTTGTATCGCTTATATTTAACTGTGTCTTCCCCTCCTTCCTGTGTGTCCAAGACTGGCTTCATATATGGAGAAACTCACAGTTTAGGAGTGTAGGAGCCTCATACTGTAGATATCCTTTATTCAAGCAGTATCTGCCATCAATTCAGCTTTTTCTGTCAAGAAGGACCAGCAGCATTTCCACTATAATTCAGCTGAAAAATAAGTAGTGTTTCTGTCAAATGGATAAAGCTGTTAAACTGGTTACTGTTTGTACAGTATAAAGACCTCTAGAATCCTGAAATGACTTTCACTCCAGAGGTTCACTACCTTTCTCATACAAGGCGAGAGAATCTAATAATTGTGAAAATATGTATTAATATTTTTAATTTGGCTAAGAACTCTAACCTTGAGGAGCTAGTGGGTTTAGACTAATGCTTAATATGGGTATAATATTCATTTGTCCTTAAAGTTAGACTTTTTTAATATACATTTTCTAGCTTTGGTACCTTTTCTATATCCTTTTCTGGATGATGTAACAGGTAAAATTTCCAAAAGCAGCTAAGTGATTTAGGAGCCTAAATCTCATTTACAAAAGTGACTTGCCGTGAGACTTGGGTTTCTAAGTAACTTCTGAAAATAGGACTTAGGTACTTTGGTTCAGGTAGATTCCTTTAAATTTTTTAACATACTTTCTTATCTGGGTGTCTGGAACTCAAGGACTGGAATTCCATCTTTTGACAGTGCTTTCTTCTGAGAACATAGACAACACAGTGCCTTCTTATGAGAAACATAGACTTAGTCATACTATACTCCAACTGTGAAATGGGGATAATAAATATTTACCTGCCTCACAAGATTGGCTAATGTTTGTGAAATGCTCAGTGGAAAAAAACCTGGACAGTGGATTTCTTTTCTCTGAGTATTCAGGCTCACCATTCCTTTATTGTTTTACTTCTGCTCTGTGGATAAGGCTGCTGAACTGGGCCTGTCAATCATCAGATGGGAGTTGGACTGAAAAATAGCTTAACTTTAACTGTTAACACTTAATAGTTGACTTCCCCTGATTTAAAGTGTCTCCAGAGCACAGCAGCATAACTTGCTTACTGAACAGAACTTTGCCCTTTTACATTTAGGAGTGGGGGCAGAGAGTCAGCATGGGAGCATGGGTACTACTACTCAGAGAAGAGAAACATACAGGTTATCAATGGACTCTGCCTGTCGTCTTGGCTCACTATTTTTCTGTTGGGGTTTCACTCCCAAGAAAGTGCTTTGAATAACTCTTACCAAAATGAAAGCAAAAAGTTCTAGATTTATAGATGTATTGAAGTATTATAGCATGCAGTTTACTCCTAGCAATGGCAGAATCTGACAAAGCCTATATTGTTTAGTTTGTAGTGTCTGGCAAAAGCGTGACTAAACTATCAACCCTTCAATCCTGCATGCTTAACTTTAAGAAGCATCAGAGTCCTGTGGCACCTTTAAGACTAACAGATGTATTGGAGCATAAGCTTTCGTGGGTGAATGCCCACTTCGTCGGATGCATTTAAGAAGCATGTGAACATTCCCATTGACTTTTGAGTGATTATTCAGGAGAGTGAAATTAAGCATGTGCATGCTGACAGGATTGAGGCCCAGGTTTCTGCCTTGCAGATTTTTTTTTTCTAGGATTCAAAGGACGTTTTGGCCCATGAGACAGGAAGTGCTCTTACTGGCTGAGCTTTGATCTCCCTCTTTTATTTTCCCCTTTAATATAATTTTAAGCCCTAGCAGTAGATATTACTTTGTCTTTAACAACTGGGTGTTACAGGAGAAATAACTGTAGATTTTCTATATGCCCAAGTTCTCGCAAAGCAAATCACAACTGCCTTGAGAATGTTAATTATATGCTTGAGTTTTAGGTTGGATATTAAGGAGAGCCATTCTCCTGAGAGTGATGAAACACACTGTTGTCTTTTGATGCAAAGCAGCAGTTGAGGTAACCTTATCCTGAACAGGTTAATACTGAGATTCCATTGGCAATGTCCTTACTTCTCAGTTGTTCTGCATGCAGATGTGATGGCCACCAGAAATGCAACTTCGATGGATGTTCACAGATGGGCAGGGACCCATGCCTCCTGAAGTTAGCCAGTCAGGGCAGGCAATAGTCTGATTTCAAGTGGGAGCCATTTGAGACAAGTCTCTGAACAACCTCTATTTGAAGAATGGTGAGTAGAACATCTGAAGAGGGAGGCCACTGATGAACTGCCACCTTTTGGAGACAATCATGGATTGCTGCAGTGCTTACAGAGAGGGGGCTGTGTGTGTGTGAGGAATACAAGCAAGGAAAGGCATTCACTCCCAGCTGATGAAAGCATTGGCAGTTAGGGGAGGTACCTTTACAACAGTGGCAGCTGAGGTGGGGACCACCACAAGGTTCATCTAGAGCATAGGGGATGTCCCTACTGGGGTGTTAAGTGCTAGAGCCTTGCCTAATTGGAATCCATGGAGTCATTTGATCCTTGGGTCCTTCTGCTGGTCTGAAGTGGAGAGTTGTGGAACTGCTTCTGGAACCCCTGTCCAGTTTTGTGCCTGCTAGTCTGGAAGGGTTACTGAAGCAAGATCAGAGTTAGTCCCTTCTGTTGTGCTCTGTGCTGCACAGCCGAGTGCAGACACCAGAGCCCGAGCACCTTCTTCCATCGGTGCCATTTCTTGGACTGTCAGGTTGGGTTGAAGCAAGGCCAGAGATCTTATCCCCAGCCTCTGATGTGCACCACATCACTGAGTGCTGAAACCCGGGGTACCATGCCAATGGTGGGGCTGATGGCTGAAGGTAGATGGTGGAACATGTTGACTGAGAATGTTTCTTAGAGCAAAATTTGTACATTAGGCTGCTGCACTCAATGGAGCACATTCACATTGCCCTGACTAGACAGGCTCCTGAAGAAAAGAACAGGCCAATTCCCAGCTGGGACAAGCAAAGACACCAATCTGGAACAAAATCAGAAGGTTTAAAAAGGATTTCTTGTGCTTTGTAGCTCATGGAAAACAGGTCTGGAAACTACTATTTGCTGCTGCCAGAAGGCAGATCAAAATTCATTTGTTTTCATTTCTGAAGGTGGAGTTTACTTGGTGATTGACAGGTCTGATTTTGCCCCTCTAGCTGCACAAGCAGAAGTAAAAACCAGTGTGGAAATGGTGAGCCTGGATGTGGAAAACCAAGCAGTAGGTATTATTGTCAGAGCAGTGTATCTGATCTGGAAGAAACAACATACAATGTAACATCTTCCAGGAAAGGAAGACTATCTGGAAGTACATTTAGGAAAATGCCATTTCCTAACTGAGTAATTTAATGTAAGTTCCAACAAAGCAGAAACATCTGAACCTTCCTAGTTTCAAACCATTGAATTACATATATATATATATATATATACACACACACATTATATAAAGTTCCAGAAACACTTTATTTAAAAATGGAGTTGTAAATGCATATAACAAAATAACATACATAATAATTGTAACAAAAATAAATAAGGAGAATATGTCCATACAAAATAACATAGTAAATGCAAAATGCTTCTTACAGAACAAAAGGGAGTAAATGCCTGAATGAACACAAACAAAATCTTGTGCGGAGAGCATATATTTTTAATTTTTTCTAAACCGCTTCCTATTTTTCATGTGTCTAGGGAAAAATTCTGTTCCCAAGGATTAAACAAAAGAAAGAATTGTGATGGTGGTTTTGGTGCACTAATTTTTCAACACCTGACCCTATTTTCAATTTATTTTTGCCCTTCTGCACCATTTTAAACATTTTCTATCGCCTCTGTAAACTAATGGAGTAGAATATTGAGTTGTACAAGAAGGATATTCTGTTTTCTTTTAAACTTTAAACAAATATGAAATCCATTATACCACAAATTATTGGTTTTTCTTACATCGCTACAAAAATGTTTTTGCATTTTTATTAACTGGTCTAACTTTTTAGTGACTTCTGAAATCCTGTACAATTTAAAAATGTACAGAAAGTATTTTAAACATATGTCATATAGGATTATTGCTGAACTACTAAAGACCATTTCATAAAAGCTGCAAAACTGTATGTGTAACATTAATATAAAGAGACTGACGCAAAAGCAGGGAAATTCCAGTCTATTAGTTACATTTAACAGAAATAAGATTCCTCCAAATTAGTGTTCTGGAAATACAAGGTCATTTACTTTTATTTTTATTATTTCCAAATGTTACGTTACTGGGACAACTTATATAGAAAATAGGTTTATGTAGGATATTTTAAATACACTTGCTTTTCAGTGGTATAAGCAAGAAATCTATATTAGCAGTCTTCTTTCAGAGTCCTTTTAAACGTATAAGACAGAGAGACAGACAGAAGCAATTTATTTGCTTGGGAGTGAGACTATTGATCAACCAAGTTATGACTACTATCTCCAAGTCTTCAGAAGAAAATTTTACACCTCATGATCATTCCAAGAAACACACATCGCTTTTGTAAACTTATGTTGCATTTGAATTGGCAACTTAGTATGAGAACCCATTTGCCTCACTATGCTTTTAAATGTCCCACACAGTTGTACGTGTAAACTTGTTTTATTGTTTCGACAAACATTTGGAGAGAAATGAGATATGAAATCCTTCTACTTTCATTCACATCAAAAAGACATTTTGAACAAGATCAAAAAGTGCCAAATTGTCCTTTCAGAAAGTGGATTAAAACACTGCTGTGTTGAAACAAGTACAGTATTATCAATTTTCTATGTACATCAAAAGACTGACTCCTATTGATATTGATATGTTCACTTACCACTCCCAGCAAATTCTTAGTGCAAACATAATAGCTGAACTTCGTAAACTCCAAGATAATTAACGCAGCAACAAGGTTATATAAATCACAGAACTATTTGAAAATTTCAGTATGAAAGAATGAATGCTTTGCAAAGTCTGTCTTATCTTATACAATAATGTGTTATTGTACTCAAAGGTAATGTATCCTATATAAATCCCCTTATTCAGCATCAAACATAACTGTTCAATAATTCTATACAAACTTTAATTGAAGAGGTCCATTTATAGAACAGGTTGGCACAGGTGACTTGGGGTTTCAGTAACATTGGATGTTAGTCTGCTTGCAGGTCACTTTAAAAGCATTGCTCTTAAAAAGAAAAATCTACGTATGGAAAGACTGCTGATAGAATTCAGTTTGCAAAGCACACAACCACAAAGGGCAAACCTGCCACAATCTGCTTTTCTATATTGGTATCAATGCTCATCTGTATGGTTTGAAGAGGATGTGAATGACAATCAAAGCATCACAGTTAAAGGAAACTGGCTTAACAAACTAACTGCAGTTTGAACATTTTTTGTGTGTATAAAAGCCACATTATGACTCTTCATTTATTTCTAGACATTCCATATTGAAGGTAATTATGACAACAATTAATAATGTCATTCACGCACACTGGGATCTTCCTCTTCCCCATCTGGGTTGAACCTGTTGAAATGTATGCTGAAGTCGGGCTTGGATTCAACATTGTCAAATGCAGTTGAAACAGAGATGACGGCAGGCCGAAGGGCCCTAGCTTCAGGTTGACAGTTTGGTTGTATCTGAGCGCGGGTACTGTGAGAAACAGGGCTGGACTTATGTTTAGGTTGAGCAGGTAAGACAGGGCTTGTGAATCCCAAGTTACTCAGAGCATCCAAAGTACCATCAGGGTCAATCATAGCATTAATCACTAAACCACAAGGAGTGGAGGGAGGGAGAGAAACAAAACAAAAACAAAGATTAGGGTTTTGTGCTTTGAGAAAAACAACTCTTAAACAAAGTCTCTATCATACTTTTCAGCATTTGAATTCATACACATCTTTGCTTCCCTCCCCTGGGTTAAGAGTCTGCAGTCAACCCATTAATATCAATAACTCAGCACTGTTCTGTTTCATTTTCAGAGACTGAATGGAAATGATGATGCAAAGATTCGGTTCTATTGATTATTTCTATAATGCCAGAATATTGACAGAGATGCTGGCCTTTTGTCTGCTAGACATTACAAAATAATTACTCGAATACAAGAACATGATGATGACTGTAGCTTGGTATGTCACCTCTGGCAGAAGCCTTTTCATATACTAAGCCTCAATACTTCAGGGAAACTATACAAAACCTATACAATGCATGGTTTGGTTAGAAAAAAGAGAGGGTGAACAGTCTAAGACTAGCTGATGATCAGCTTGTATCTGGTATAATGAGGGCCCATAGCCCTTATACTGTAATGGCAGATGCAGTTCTTATTCACATACAAGGGTTTTTATTTTGTAATATTACTAAGATATTATACTTCCTTCAGTAATATCCTATAGTAGTAAATTCCATAAATTGATTAAATGCTGCATAAAACAGTAATTTCTTTTACCCCTTTTAACTGACTGCATTAGGAAGTGGGGAAAACTGAAGTACCTAATACAGCTTCACTGTACAATTAATAATTTGGTATGTTCAACGTATATTTTTCTGCTTTCCAAACAGAACTGATCTATGTTTCCATAAGGTCTAATTAGATTGTCTGAGCACCTAAATAACCACTGTTTTAATCTCTGATTAAATGTGTGCCCACTCGTACATTTTGTTACCCTTCTCAGGACCTCATATTTCTAATTTTTTTAAGGTAAAGTGACTTAACCCAAACACAGTAATCAACGTATCTAAATATGTATAATATTAAAATATGTCCTTTATTACTCTTCATCCCTGAATACAGATATATCTTAGAATCAAATTAGCATTTTTGAGTTTGTGTACAGTGAGCAGATATCTTCAATGACCTGTCCAAGACGTCTAGATCTTTCTCCTGAAATTTTCTTTTTTTAAAAACATACATTAATAGAGGGTTTAAAATCAAATTAGAATACAAACAAAATAGCAAATTACAATACAACATACAAAAAACCAAGACAACAAAACCCAATCTCACAAAGAAATATACATAAACATGGACCATTACTCCATCTCTCCCATCAAAACTATAATCTGCTCTTCACCTCACACACACTTATGTGTGTACACATTTTATGTGTAGGTTCTCTTTAATGTAGTCAAACTCAGCTAATTAATCATTTAAAGTTGCATTTTATTTATTTTATAAGTGCAATATACACGTGATGCACTCTTAGCCATGTCTGCATAGCAAACTTCTATAACTGAAGCATGTATCTCCACCCACCACACATCCTCATAATTAGTCTTGACACAGGAAAAAGCAATAGTTTAGCATTTATTTTGTATTTTGGTAGCTCAATGTATTATCAATAAATTATTCAGTACCCTGAAGTACAGAGGACAATGTAATTTTAAATATCCCTTTTATAGCATTAATCTGGAACTCCTTAATTTTTGGACATAATCAAATAACCTGTTTTAGACACTCCCTACAGGCTGCACTCCTACTATATTTTTCTTTCTTGTCCTTAATTGTTCTATACATGAAGATATTAGTGCCTTGGAGAGGTCTTGATTTATCCTATCTAACCAGTCTGAATCTCTGCTGCCATTCTGCAAAACTGTCCCTTGCCAAATACATACATAAATAAAAATACTGAATCTGTCAAGCCTTCCTGATGTAAGTCGCTTGTTTTCTTTTGGGAGCCTCTCTCCTTTTCATTTTAACTCTGGCCTTCTCTCTTCCATACAAAGTGCATAATCATTTCCCCTCATAGTTTTAAAATAATTTAGTAAAGCCTCTCTACTGAGATGTTAACATTCATATTATAGTAATGTTTGATTATGGATTATCATTATTATAATTTATTAAAATAACATTTTGGTTTATTCTTTTTATATATACATTATGGAAGTCTTGTTTTAGCTTACATGGAGATCCTAATTACTTCAAACAGAATTAATATATAATACACTCGTTCAAACAATGACATGAAAAAAATTGTTTAAAGTTTCTTCTATGAACAGTAGGAAACTGGCCAATGGAGAAAATTTCACTCTTCCCCTGAGTCATGTAGTTTAGCTCAGTTCACAATATCTTCTCCCAGCATTCATATTTAGTAAGATGTGAATAAGGTTTATATGGTTTTATTGGAAAATGTCTAACCCTGTATTCCAGGATGATTACTTTTACAAAGCAATGTACAATTATGCATGAAGGAGGTCAGGAAATTAGGGATTTTTACTCCACCTTTCAATCTTAGTTTCCTTGAAATAGTGATGTACCATAACTGTTTAAACCAAAGACTTGAATTAAAACAAAATAAATCAATGTGAGCCATTTTGGAGAGCCTTAATATTACCTTACCCTGGTCAGTATTTATTAGGGGTTTCTGCAATGCATTTAGACATTATGCAGCAAAACTGTATAAAACATGAAATACCTTGCAACTGTTTTTCAACTCTTTTCAGCTCCTGCAAGATTGATGAAATCTCCTGGGGAAGAAACAAATATTCAAACTTCTAGTGCTACTTTTCACTAAGAAAAAGCAGATTTAATAATTCAATAGTAAACTTAAAAGAAATCCTCTCATTAGTTGTTTGGGTTGTATCTCCCTGCAGTAGGAATGGCTCTTGTTGGAGATGGTTGTTTGTGTGTGTGTTGGGGAGGGGGAGGGAAATAACTAGGACCCCTGGCCAGATGGCCAGTTAGGTCAGGCTGCATTGCTGTGGGATGCACAACTGGTTGCCCTATCAGAAACAAAGAATTCCTCTGACTGGCCAGTTGCCCACATCGATTCCTTAAATGGGGTCCATGGGTATCAAGGCTCATTCCATTCCTTGCTCGTGGACCCGCAAAACCTATTCCCAACCATGAGCCAGACTGAATCCCCCCATGGCACCAGGGTTGGAAAGAACCATTTTGCCAAAACATTGAGGCAGCTAACCAGCAAGGCTTCGCAGAAAAGTTACAATATAAATTCATTTTTAGGGGATGTGAGGAAGATGCTTCATATCTCATAACCTGATTTAGGGGTAATCAGGATAGCTTATACCACAGGACAAAAGGTATTCTAACTGGCAGAGGTTAGCTTGATGGTGGCTCTAATATAATATACTGGAGTTGAGCATCCAGCTAACATGGTGACCATGCCTGGAAAGTCTGAGCTGTACAGTCTAGGCACCACTCAAGAAAATTAGGTAACCATGATTATGACCAGATAGTTATCCCACAGCCACAAGGGGTGCAGTCACTAATGTATCAGTACTTACATTACTGATGCATTAACACGAAACTGTAGCTATTAAGTCATTTCATTTTAATAATGTAAATTAAGCTGCCATGGGATAAAAGGGAAGGTCCTTTCATGGATTGAGAACTGGTTAAAAGACAGGGAACAAAGGGTAGGAATAAATGGTAAATTCTCAGAATGAAGAGGGGTAACTAGTGGTGTTCCCCAAGGGTCAGTCCTCGGACCGATCCTATTCAACTTATTCATAAATGATCTGGAGAAAGGGCTAAACAGTGAGGTGGCAAAGTTTGCAGATGATACTAAACTGCTAAAGATAGTTAAGTCCAAAGCAGACTGTGAAGAACTTCAAAAAGATCTTACAAAACTAAGTGATTGGGCAACAAAATGGCAAATGAAATTTAATGTGGATAAATGTAAAGTAATACACATTGGAAAAAAATAACCCCAACTACACATACTCTATGATGGGGGCTAATTTAGCTCCAACAAGTCAGGAAAAAGATCTTGGAGTCATTGTGGATAGTTCTCTGACAATGTCCACGCAGTGTGCAGAGGCGGCCAAAAAAGCAAAAAGGATGTTAGGAATCATTAAAAAGGGGATGGAGAATAAGACTGAGAAAATATTATTGCCCTTATATAAATCGATGGTACGCCCTCATCTCGAATACTGCGTACAGATGTGGTGGTCTCATCTCAAAAAAGATGTACTGGAACTAGAAAAGGTTCAGAAAAGGGCAACTAAAATGATTAAGGGTTTGGAACGGGTCCCATAGGAGGAGAGATTAAAGAGGCTAGGACTCTTCAGCTTGGAAAAGAGGAGACTAAGGGGGGATATGATAGAGGTATATAAAATCATGAGTGATGTGGAGAAAGTGGATAAGGAAAAGTTATTTACTTTTTCCCATAATACAAGAATTAGGGGTCATCAAATTAAATTAATAGGCAGCAGGTTTAAAACAAATAAAAGGAAGTTCTTCTTCACGCAGCGCACAGTCAACTTGTGGAACTCCTTACCTGAGAAGGTTGTGAAGGCTAGGACTATAACAGAGTTTAAAAGAGAACTGGATAAATTCATGGTGGTTAAGTCCATTAATGGCTATTAGCCAGGACGGGTAAGGAATGGTGTCCCTAGCCTCTGTCTGTCAGAGGATGGAGATGGATGGCAGGAGAGAGATCACTTGATCATTGCTTGTTAGGTTCACTCCCTCTGGGGCACCTGGCATTGGCCACTGTCGGTAGACAGGATACTGGGCTAGATGGACCTTTGGTCTGACCCGGTACAGCCTTGCTTATGTTCTTATGTGTTGTTATGGAGTACCTGCAATAAGGTCAGTTTGGGTGCATCTATAATCCTGCCTCTGGAATACCAATTGGGCATGTTAGAACTATAAACTGAAGCAGCAAAGTTCTAATATTCATAATGCTTTGAAAAGAGCAATGAAGAAACATTCTTCTTTTAAAAGCTAAGAATTTTGCAAAATAGCAACTGACTTCCAGAATTCTTTTGAAAGACTTCTGTACTGATTAATCCAATTTATGGATTCTTGAAGGTGGCCATGAAACACTTGAGCCAATTATCTTGGGTTTGATTGGTTGAGGCGATATCTTTCAGCAGATTCCACATTTGAACATGACATCAGTGTTCCACAGACAATAGTCATGATAGTTCTTCGGCATTTTTTGAGAACATTTGATCTAGAACCAGTAAATACTGGAATTCTACAATCTGGTGCTAGACACTGACCAATAAACTGTTGATACCAAATACTAAATAGAAACTATAAATTTAGTAGATGGGACCAAAAAAATTTCTGACTTTAATGTTTTGCCATAGGAAAAACAGTGAAATTAAAATCAATCAAGTTAGGAACAAACACAAAAACTAAAACTTTGTTTAAAAATTTCTTCCTTCTATGAGAATCCTTAAATAACAAGTATATATAAATGAATTTTAGGATACAAACTCAGACTCCTTGGTAAAAGAAAGACCTGCATTGAAAAAGACTTGAGAATACCTCTCTTAAGTTACCATGTTTCTAATATTATAAGCTACTTCAGAAGTTTTTATGAATTTATTTGCCAAATTTAAAAAAGAACTGTAAATGTACCCAATTCACAGCACTTAATCAGTAAAGTGGATCTTCCTTTGAAAAATGAGTGTTCTATAGAAATTACAAGACCAATAACAAATGTTCAGTGATTTAAGAGAAAAATAAAGCTGGATTTAGATTATCAAATCTGATAAAGTTCTAAAATCTAGTGACTTAATAAGACTGAAAACTAAGGGTTAATCAGCTTGTGATTTAGCCCATTGCAAGGAACAGTGCATTGTTGTGCTGTGAGAACGTGACTAGTAAATTCAGTCTCCTTCCTGGTCTCCCCACTGCTCCAGGAAGGGAGTAGACTTGATGGGTGTGGACTCTCCAAATGCACTGGTGTGACTACATTTCCCATTCCTTTGGGCATGAGGAGGTGATGTAGTGGCTCTGCAGAGCATGTTTCCCTCTCCTTGCAGGAAGCAGTGGCAAAGTGCAATGGAGTAAGGGGGTAACTTACATGCTCAACTCCCTTGCATTGGTGCTCAAGATGGGCCACAATCTGGCCTTAAATAAGAAGGAATAACAAATTCTTACTTTCACATTTCATAATGTCAATTGAAAAGCAGAAAACAAATGTGCTTAATTTTGAAGAGGGCTCTTTCTACAATATTTCCTAACTATTTTCATTCACCTACATCAAAGTACAACTATTTTTCTAAATAGTAAGAGCCAGTAATTAAATCGGTCTTCCTCAAGCATGTGAAATAATTCCAGTGAGAATTCCTCAAACATAATCCAGATTTTAAATTCTGAGGGTTACTAAATTATTCTTTGCTCAACTTAAAGGTATTTTAAGGAGTCGGTGTTTGTTTTGACGCTTTGATTTATTAAGCCATTCTTCAGAAAAAAACCTCAAGTTATTTCAGGCCATTTCTCACTGAGAGTGACATCTTCTGAATACACTAGCCTTTGGTTTATTATCCTAATGTAACATACCTAACAAAATGCATATAAACACAATGGTTGAACTATGCTTTGTAGTATTTTAAATGAACATTCTTAAGATGCTGAATTCTAGAGAATAGACTGTTTTTCTTGTCATTTTGTTCAATATCCATGAAGTATGAAAATTTTAACTAATTTAAGAGCTATTGAGGTAGAAAGTCTCCTAAATTCTCAAACTTTTTCTCAAGATTTTTGCCTTGCCTCTTCCCCTTTAAAACATGCCCAATCATTCATGAATTAGAAACCAGGTGAAAATGAGTCTCGTTCCATCCCAAGAAGATACTTCTTCATACCATGCTTGAAGTTTTTACAATAGGAACTTCGCTCTCAGTTCGTAACTTGTTTTCAATTTCTTCCCAATTCCGGTCTTTGTCCTTAAATAATATTCTATAAACAAGAAATGCAAAAATTGTATTTTAAAAAGAGATACATTATTAAATACACTATCTTTCAAAGATCTACAGACCTATGATGTTAAAAACAAAACAAAAAACAACAACTTTGAAAACACTGACAAATTGGAATTTGAAATAGAGACAATTGCCACAGGCCTAGCATTAAGGATTATATTTTCAATGCAATTTGTAGCTAACTCCTTGTGTAACTGCTAGTGACCATAAAAATTGCAGTCACATCTAAATACCTGCATTATTTTGCAAATATGTATGTAAATATCACTGCTACTTTTTTACCACACAGAACTGATGTTTTTATAACAGGCAAAAAATCTTTTATTGATCTCGTATTTTACAACACTTGCAAATAGAAGTGAAAAAATAATGTTAATAGATCAAAAATGACGACTCATTTTCATTCTTTTAAATAAATTAATGGAAAATACAGCATGGTAGCAAAATAAAGAAAAAATATGAAGACAGTTGTGTTGTGCAGACTTTATAAACTCCTTTAGTAATGCTGATAGTTTTTTTGTTAATCAAACTTATTACAGCACATGGTTTCTGAGGGTGGACTGAAGATCTTTTTTCTAGTGACCTAGAATCTTAGAAACCTCAACTGCATGTATATAAACTTAGTAACATGAGAGTTTTAGTACAGTGAAAACAAATTCCCTTTTATTGTTAATTTTAGAGCACCCATTATAGTAGGTGCTTCAAAGACAATTTCTTGTTTTATTATTTCCCTGCAGTATTGAACATTTTTTTATATTCTCTTGCTACATCACATAAATGTCATTTCAGGTTGTCAAAGAAAAGGGGATCTATGGGTATTTAATGTTTGAGTTACTGCACCTTTATTTTCAAGTAGTGAATAAAAGACATTAACCATCACACCATATGAGAGTATATCTCAAATTTGCCTTTCCCTGAATAATTTGATTAGTTATTAAACAAACAAAAATTCAGCTGCAATCGTTGCACCTGTTAGTGGTATTTCAGAACCAGAAGGAGTTTACCTATGTTTTTCCCATTCAGGGGATAGTGGCATCCATAAGTGTCCAGGCATGCAAATTAATTAATTTAAAGCACCATCAAAAGGCCATACACTTTAAACAGTCACCAAGTTAGTGGGGGCTCTCTCCGGAAATCATTTTTTATAAGTGAAATTGGTGTGATGTGTGGCATTTTACATCTCTTAAAGGCTGGGATTTTTAAAAGCGCCTAAGAGGGTTGTGTGTCCAAATTCCATTGAATTGCAGTTGGTGTTTGGCACCAGCTTCCTTAAGCTCTTTCAAAAATCTCAGCCTAAAAATTACCATCATGGTAGGGTCTAATCTTTCAAAATTTGTGCCCCTTTATTATTAATACTTTAAATTTTGCAGGCAGCTCAAATTTGTCCTAATTGCTCCTCCTGACTTTGCCACCGATCTTCACGGTCACTGTTGTCTCAATATCAAACCATAAACATCATGAGTTTTTCTTGTCAAATGTTTCACTTCATTAAGAAGTGCTGTCTTAGGATATGTCTACACTGCAATCAGGAAGTGCAATTGCACCATGTGTAGACATATCTGAGCTAGCTTTGATTGGGCTAGATCAAAGCTAGCTTGCATAATAATAGCTGTGAAACAGTGGCAGCAGCAATGGGTGTGGCTAATATTTAGTCCTGCCATGAGTGCAGGGGACTGGAGTAGATGACCCCTCGAGGTCTCTTCCAGTCCTATGGTTCTACACAGGTACGTTACCAGGATCCTGGGCGAGCAGGCCTTGCCCATGAAGCCACTCACACTGTTGTGGCTTCACTGGTATTGTTACCCAAACTAGCTTTGATCAAAGCTACTTGGGTATGCCTACACATGCTGCAATCACACCTCCCCATTGTAGCATAGACATACACTCAGTGAAGCGGGAACAAGGCAAAGGACCAAAGGAAGAAGAGAATTAGTGCCTTAACAGACAAAGCCAGAGCAAGGATAGGCATTAATAAAACCTCTCCAAGAAGACAGAATAAACCAGAAAATTATCAAGGGTATGGAGAAAGATGACACTCTTGTGAAGGAGCCCACCTCTTTAGGACTCAGTAGTTCTAGTGGGACAAAACCATTTGGTTACAGATATACTCAGAGAGATGGCAGGAAGATATTCAAGGTTTTCTGGCAGGGAGTGAAGATGTAAAACTCACCTTCAATGTTATCAAACTGCAAGCCTGCAGACCTGAAAGTCAGACTAATTTTGAACCATTAGGACTTACCTGCAGGCTGATGAGCTACAAAAAGAGTAAAGCTAGTTAGGTCCTGTAATACTGGCGCAAATAACTCCTGGAGACATTTGGGAAACATTGTATAGAGAATCAGCTCTGGCTATATTTCCTGCATCTTCTACCGGCTTGTCTGTCATTCTGGACATCAGTATGAACACAGTTTCTTTAGTGCTTAAGAATTATTTACTGTTCCTTACTCCTTATCTGAAGTCATAATGCTCTGTTTTTGGCATCACACTTATTAGTTTCTGTGGAAATGATTGTGATGTGACAAACAAACACGGGATTAGTACTTCATGTAGGGAATATGCAGCTAGACCAGAAGAACACATTCCTGTTGAATGCAAATATCCTTAGTAAAAAGAAAAGTTCAGAAAATCTAAGATATATAAGCAGAATTGTTTCTAAATATTCTATTTTCCAAAATTCACCAGGAGGCACTCAATACTTTTCCAAGAAACTGCAGAAGGTATTGTGACACTCACTCAGATATGACACTTTTATCTTTCCCCCTTTTCCCTCATTTACCCTCTTATTATCAATTCTATTATTTCAAATTTTTCCGACCTTCAGGTCAGGTGATCAGATTCTTTTACTGACTTCAGCCTGAGTGACTCCAGAGTTAATGCTGTTTGTTTCTCCATCTTTTCTATTTTTCTCGATCTTTAGCTCTCCTTATCTTTTAATTTCTCCCTTTCCCCATACTTATTTTATCTAGTCACTTGTATTTTCTTTCTTTTTTGCTCAATAATCTATCAGTATTTTCCTTTTCGGTGCTGCCTTTCCCCTGATTTCTGCATATCTCCTCTCACCTCCTGTTAGGTCTAGATACAGACTGAAAAATTGACACTTCTATCTATCTACACATAGGCTTCTAACACCAGATTTCCAGGATTTAAAGGGCAAATTTCCCTTCTGTTTGCTGCTCAAGTCCATCACAACCACATTGAGCCAGCTAGAATTTAATCAAGGCCACATACCTGTTGCCACTAGCGCTTAACTTCATGTCCCAACACTGGTAACTGATGGATCTCAATTACCTAAAGCTGGTCAGGAAAAAACTTCCAATACATTTTAAAGTTATTCCATTGTGTAGGGATCAAAATGGAACCAATTTTATTTTTAAAAATTGTGAATTTTTAAAAAGTGAAAATGGTTTAGAAAATATTCTGCAACAATTTTGATGTTTTTGATTAGTTTTTGCAACTTTTATATCCAAATATTTATGGAAGTTTTCCTCATGTGCCTACAAGACTGCTGCCTTTCCTCCCATCCCTCTCCTTATGGTATTAAGTACACTTGCTTTACCTTCTCTCCAATACACTTAACTGACAGTGCAGCTCTCCATTTTACTTTCATCACACTAGACACTCTGCTCCAAATATAGGAGACTTGAAAAGCCTAGAAGTTAGCACTAACACAGAACTGCATGTTGGTTTTGCCCTCCCAAGATCACACTTAGCATATGTCTGGGGATGTGATCCCCAGCTCAAGGAGACTTATCTGTGCTAGCTCTCATCAAGTTAGCATGCTAAAAATAGAATGTAACTGCGTGAGGGGCTAGCTGCTTCAAGTATGTGCCTATGGTCTTAGATGGGTACATAATTGGTGCGACAGACACATTGTGCAGACCTTCTCTTCTCTGAGGAGCCACCACTATAAGTGACTTCCAAAAAGCTGGTGATAGGATGCTGGGCAAGTGAGCTGTGGAATTTTGGGGTTGTTTAGTGCAATCATTGAAATTCTTATCCATCATTGTCTATAGACAAATAGGGAAGAAGCCAGCAAAACAAAACGATTTATTTTTCTTTTTTCCCTCAGATTCATTTATTTCCCAGACACAGATGCATCTCAGCTTATTTTTAATTTATAGCAAACATTCTTGTGAGGAACTGATGAAATGTATGTACTTAAATTCAGAACCTAACTCAGCTGGTCTTTTGGGTTAAACTACATATGGTATTGAAAATAAATAATACAGCAAAGAATAGTGCTCTCAATCCAAAATGTAAGAAACGTGTTTATTGGAAATGACAGATTTTACCTGTTTTAAAGAGATATAAGTTTATAGTACTCAGGACACAATTCATTAGCACAACTCCAGTTGCCCTGCACTGCGTTTGTCTTGTAACAATCTCTCACCGGTGGCCGACAAAATTTGGGGGAAGATTTTTCATACACAAAGGTCAGCTAGGTGCCCACCTCTAACTGGTGCCTTTGAAAAATTCCTCTTGATTTTCAAGTTGAAGCACTCTGTTATAGTGCAAGATTGATAGTTGTCAGTCTTTGCTGATTCTCACTATGTTACTATGGGCCAAATTCTCTGCTGATATTATTATGAATCATTTTATATTATGAATCTTTTATATAAATCAAGATTTAATCTACTCAATTTAGCAGGAGTGCACAACTGGCATATACTTATTCAAGTTTTCTACTAGTAAAATGAAAAATCTTTGATTGCCTCACTGGAAGAGGTACTGTAGGAAATACTATTGAAAACTTTTACACTGTATTTTACAGTATTATGCAAATGCATCATTCTGTTGTAAATGTACAGAGCATGTATAGTATGCCTAAGTTTGGTTCATGCTATATACTGATTATATAATACCTAATTTACTTTCTAAATTTTCACATATATAAAACAACTCAAATATGACTCTACTTAATAACCTGCTTCCTTCAGAAGGAGTTAAAAGAACTGTTGAATATACAAAGACATTATACTGAACTCTAAATATAGTTTATGATGAATTGCAACTGGGTTGGCAACATTTTTTCATATCAAAAGGTATCAGGTTGCCCCCGGAGATGAGGGATTACAAAGGAATAAAAAGTGAAAAAATGTTTGAGTAATTTATTATTTCTGAGGCACTCCTATGACAGGTATCATGCTGGGAAACATTCAAGAACAATTCAGCCAGTCAACAAGATTCCTACTTTAATGAAACAGATTACATTTAATTAGATAAAAAAATAAAAAATTCTGCATGTACATAACTGTAATTTCCTGGGGAGATTATGCTGAAATATAAACCTGAAGTATAAGAATATTTTGTTTCTAATTTCAACATTTTGAATTCCTTCTAAAAAAAAACCATTTCAACATATGAACAAGTTCCAATATATTAAATTTTGTATGTGTCCAGATGTTAGCCTTTTACAGTCCGCTATTAAACTAAATTAAATCTTTCTTTGAGAAGTGATTAACCTTACACAGTTTATGAGTTCTGAGCATTTGCACTCTTCATTATAAAAAGTCTCATTCTTGCTAATTCTCCATAGTAATGTTCAATTCAAATAATCTGATGTGGATTAGTGGAGAGGCAAATAAATAGCACTTTTCTGTAAATCTGCATACCATGAACAAATTTGGATCTACATTTTATAAAAAAATTTAAGAACTTTAATAACATTTTAATAAATTGTAGTATGCAAATCATCTTGAGAGTGGAAGAGGAAAAAAGGAGGAAGAAGAGAATGATTGGTTTATCCCTGATTCATAATCCCACAACCCAATGATATGATCAGTGGTGAGCTGGAGCCAGTTCCCACCAGTTCGCAGGAACCGGTTGTAAAATTTAGAAGTCCTTTTAAAACCGGTTGTTCCGGGACAACCAGTTCTAAAAGGACTTTATTTAACAAAGGCTTGGGCAGCTGTCCACCCTGCCCCCGGCCCCAGCTCACGTCCCCCTCCTCCCCTGAACGCTCCGCTCCCCTTCTCCTCCCCCTCCCCTGCTTCCTGTGAATCAGATGTTCGCGGGAAGCCTGAAAGAAGCAGCAGGCAGACAGGTAAGCTGGGGCGTGAGGGGGGCTCCAGAGAGGCGCGGCAAGGCCCAACCCAGCCCGGCCGAACGGCTCCCTCCAGCCCGGCTACGGCCTGGTTCCCCGCGGCCCTGGCCGAGCGCCCCAGCCCCATCCCGGTTCCGACTGAATGCCCCAGTCCCGGCCGAGCGCCCCAGCCCGGCCCCGGCTCGGGTCCCGCTGCCCCGGCCCTGGCCAAGTGGCTCCAAGCAGTGTGGAAAGGAGGCAGGAAGGGGGTGTTGGAAGAGGGCAGGGGAGTTCGGGGGGTTGTGGGGAGGTGGATAGGGGTTGGGGTGGTTAGAGGGCAGGAAACAAGGGGATTGAATGGGGGCAGGGGTCCCGGGGGGGCAGTCAGGAAGGAGCAGGGGTTGGATGAGGCGGTGGGGGGCAGTCAGGGGCAGGGGTTCCAGGGGCAGTCGGGGACAGAGAGAAGGGGTTGTTGGATAGGGCAGGGGTCCTGGGGGGCCATCAGGAAAGAGAGGAGGGGTTGGATGGGGTGGCAAGGGGCAGTCAGGGGACAGGGAAGGGGGGTGGTTGGGGCAGGGGTCCTGGGTGGGGGGCGTCAAGGAACGTGGGGGGTTGGATGGGGCAGGAGTCCGGGGGGGGGGGGCACAACCCCCTCGTAGGATGAGGAGGAGGGAACCTGTTGTTAATATTTTGGCAGCTCATCACTGAATTATGATCAGAGAAATGGATGAATACCAATTCTGGAACAAAACTACCTGTTCATGAGAGTAATACCCTCCTAAATGTTGTTTATAGCTATCAATGTATTCTGTTATTTTTAATGCAGTAGTCAGGTTTGGTGGATAAGTCTTTAAAAAGATTTTACTTGATTCTCCACTGAGTCACACCACTTCTGCTAGAGAAGTGTTTCCCAAACTTGGGACGCCGCTTGTGTAGGGAAAGCCCCTGGCGGGCTGAGGGATGTGCTGGCTCCAGGAGAGGAGGGGGAGCAGCGAACCGCAGCCAGTGGGAGCCACGATCGGCTGGACCTGCAGATGCAGCAGGTAGACAAACTGGCCCAGCCCAACAGGGGCTTTCCCTAAACAAGCAGCGTCCCAAGTTTGGGAAACACTGTGCCAGAGAATACAAGGAAAACAATATATATATATTGGTGTAACTGAATTCAATAGTGCTTTTACGCTTTCAAAAAGAATGTTATGTTTCTCTGTTTTTGTCTTTAAGCAAGCCTATTCACTATCACTACCACAATATTGTCCTCAGATATATTAACACCTTCACTGCTGTTGCTAGCTGCATAATGCTGTGGATGAAATCTGTGTTTTGGCAATTAATTTCAGTCATACATCTAAAATTACATTATCCGAGGCATACCAGTCAAATTCTATATTGCTTCTTCCATGCATTTTTAAATTGCTATATGATCAATCAGAAAATTTTACACAAAATTCCCTCAAATTATTTTTACTGTACTTTTTAAATGCTACTAGTTAATTCTGAGTACAATTGAAGTGGGAAATTAAGTTATGGAACCCTGAAATCTACATTTAGTGTTTCCATTCCCCCATGCCAGCACAAAGTGCATTACCATACATAATGTTGTACATCCATGCAGCAGTCAAAAGGGTGAAATGCATCTTGCAAGAGTGAAGATTATTTCTCATTTTTGACATTTGTACTTTCTGTTAACTGCTACAATATTTTATAAAGAAAGCTATCAATATACAAGTACCTTATTGTGTAGAAAACACTTAAGAGAATGAAAGCACATAGGGTGAGGAGCACCTCTTACCCAGAAAAAAAAGCATCAAATGAAAGGCATTTGTAACTACCACCAAAAAGAGCTTAAATAAAAATTATTATTTGTATTGTGATAGCACCTAAGAGCCCCAGTCATGGAGCAGGCCCACATTGTGCTAGGCATTATACAAACACAGAACAAAAAGACCAGACCCAAACAGTTTACAATCTAAGTATAAGACAAGAGACAACAGGTATATACATACAGAGATATGGGGGAGTATAAGGAGAAAATAATATTGGTCAGCATGATAGGCAGCAGTCTTAGCACACCAGCAGCTTAACCATGGTCAAGTTTTTTGTAGGTGTGAAGGCAAAGGAGAGATTTAAGCAGGAATTTGAATGAGGACATTGAGGTGGCTTTGAGGATGTTTATGGGGAATACCTCCAAAGTGTGAGGGATGGCATGGGAGAAAACAAGAAGGTGCTTGTCGAAAATGTGACAAGTGGGTGATGGAGGTTGGCATTATTGGCTGAATAGAAGCGGGAATGGACATTTTGATAGCGATGGAGAGATGAGAGGTTGGGTGGCAGTAGACCAAGAAGGGCCTTAAAAGTGAAGACAAGTAGCTGATGTTTTATGTGACAGAGAAGGGTAAGCCAGTGCAGAGTTGCAAAGAGAGGGGTGATGTGGTCAAAGTAATGGGCTAGGAAAATGATCTCTGCAGTAGCATTTAAGGGAGGCAAAACTGCATTTGTCAAAGCCAGAAAGCAGGTTGTAGTAGTTGAGACACGAGATGATGAGAGTCTGGACAAGAGTTTTAGTTGTGTGAATGGAAAGTCTGTATTTTAGAGATATTGTACAGAAAGAGTCGGCAAGATTTAAACACAGCATGGATGTGAGGTTCTAGAGAGGGAGGACTCAAAGATGACACCCAGATTATGGACCTGAATGACAGGGGAGAATGGTGGTGTTGTCCATAATGATTGAGAAAAGAGGGAGAGGAAAGGGTGACCTTGCACTTCATATGCTTTATGAAAATATGCTTTGAATGTGAATATAATGCAACTGGAATATGCTTTATGCAAAAAGTCTCTTGTAAGATATCATTACAAAGCTTATAATCTACTGAGTGTGTTCGTCCTATTTATATGCATGTACCATTCTTGTATCTGAGGCTAGAAATATGAAGTATAACTCTGAGGTACTATTGTAATTATGCAAAGCGTGGGCCATTAATGGTGGTTTAGAATCCTGATGGCTCCCATTGACTAGAACAATTGGTTGTAGATGGTTTATTTACCTGCAAGCCTTCCTGTGTAGGAGTGGGCAAGCCTGTGGGTAATGACGAATGAGATCTCACAGGACATGTGACCATGTCACATGATACTGGAATTCATCTTAAATCTGGTACTTTTCCATTTAGAAGGAGGGGTGGGGACCCAGAGAGACAAAAGATTCCTGCCTTGTGCTAAAGCTATAAAAGGGGGTGGAACAGAACGAAGGGGGCTGCCGTCATGAGAACACCCCTGCTTTCCACTTAAGATGTCTGCTGGAACTAACGAGGACTGTACCGGGGAAAGGATTGGGCCCAGATTAGGAAGGCGTCTAGTCTATGAAAGAAGCTTATTGGAACATCTCTGAGGGTGAGATTTTACCTGTAATCAGTTTCTTAATGTATTAGACTTAGACTTGCGTGTTTTTGCTTTATTTAGCTTCATGACTTACTTTGTTCTGTCTGTTATTACTTGAAACCTCTTAAATCCTACTTAATAAACCACTTTTGTTTATTAGTAAACCCAGAGTAAGTGATTAATACCTGGGGGAGCAGACAGCTGAGCATCTCTCTCTGTGTTATAGAGGATGGACAATTTAAGAGTTTACCCTGTATAAGCTTTATACAGAGTAAAACCGATTTATTTGGGGTTTGGATCCCATTGGGAACTGGATGTCTGGGTGCTGGAGATAGGTGACCTGCTGAGCATTTTTTGGTTAAAGTCTGCAACTTTGGGGGCGTGGACCACCAGACCTGGGTCTGTATTGCAGCAGGCTAGCATGTCTGGTTCAACAAGGCAGGGCTCTGGAGTCTCAAGCTGGCAGGGAAAATGGACTCAGAGGTAACTTCAGCATGTCAGGTGACAGTCCTAAGCGGGTCTCTGTGACCAAACCCATCACAGAGGGCTTGGGGGGAAAATATTAGCAGTTATGTTTGGCCAGGTGGAGCTTAAGCTGATGACTGGACATCCATGAAGAGATGTCAGAGAGACAGGCCAAGATATTAGTTTGGACAGAAGGAGGCATATCAAAGTAGAGAGGCAGATTTGAGTCCTCGGCATAAAGATGATAGCTGAAGCCATGTTCATGAATAAGATTATGCAGAGAGAAGAGAAGGAGACCAAAAACAGAGCCCTGTGGAACCCTCCCCCAGGCCCATCCCCAAAAGTTGGAAGGGAAGGATTCAGGAGGATCCTCCTAACAACACACTGAAAAAACTATTAGATAGGTAGGAGGAGACCCAGAAGAGGACTGAGTCCTGGAAGCCAAGAGAGAACAAAATATTAAGAAGAAAAGCATGGTCAACTGTGTCAAATATGGCTGACAGGTTGAGGAGGATGAAGATGAAGTACTGGATCTAAGCCATTTCAGTGGAGTGTAGAGGGCAGAAGCTGGACTGGAGATGGTCTAGGATGAAACTGGGGGAGGAGAACACCAGACAATGATTACAGACAATCAATTCAATAAGCCTTTCTTAGCATGCTGCTTGTGGCCATGATACTGTTGAACAAACACATCTGAAAGACTGACAATATGAAAAGTCCACTGTTAGAGACTGTCAGACAGTTTTTAACCTACTTTAAAACAGCTGTAGTAAGTAAAAGAAAAACTTCACGATTTCATCCTTTGATTATGACCCTAAGGAATCGTCTCAAGGAAATCACGGTAACATAACCCTCCCTAAGAGATGAGGCTCACACAGGAGGTTGAAGAACAGTGTTGATGGAAATTGCAAACAGATTTTTAAAACTCTTGAATAGATTCTAAAATTGTATGGGCAAAGGGGATCATTGTGATCATCCAGTCCAACCTCCTGCATAATCCACAAACCATAAAACAGGATTCTTTGATCCCTGTAGCTATAGCTGCAACCCTTCAGAGATGTCAACATGAGGCCCATGAAAAAATATCTGAGGCTGGACTTCTTGCACAAAAGGTGTTGCAGGAAAGCTTCACAATGAATTAGAATTTAAATGTGTTTGGGTGGAGATTAGACATGTTTTGCACAGCAGTTGGGAATATTGTAAGCAAGAACAGAAGAACAGCTCCTTTGTTGAAGTATGACAGATCTTGCTACTTCCCTTTAGGGTCTGCCGCAGTTTTCTCTATCCTTGTTCAAATCATATAAATAATTTCTATATGCAGTCATTCCTTTCCCAACAGGGAATTAATTCACTTCAAAAGTCAAAATCTTTCTTGACCACCGAGAAGTTGAAATAATAGTATCTTTTTAAGTAAATAAGTGTACCAATATACTTGATCTACCATGCATTCTGCATTTTACTGCTACTATCTGGAATGTGAATCTAAGAAAAACTTCTGAGTGAAGAAAAAAAAAAATGTCCTACCTGATTTTGCCAGCTGTTTTGTCTATCGATTGCCTTATCTTCCGAGAAAACTGGAAGACTGAGGATAATAGCAAGCTGTCTCCCATGACCTGGAATAATTATTTAAAAATGGAAAAATTAGCAATGCACTGGGAATTAAATACTGTGATACAAACAATTTTGCACATTTTGAAATAAAGATTTTGTATTCCTCTTCCCACGTCACTTTGGCAAGAATTTGCCTATAAATGTACTATTAATTAACATTAGGAATTAATACATCGAGGTTGTACAAGGCCTACTGTAATCAAGCACTGTGCAGGTTTTTACACATAGCTCTTCCAGTGCACTTCACTTTTTACCTGAAACACTATTGTTGTTATTATTGTCCTCTTTAGAGCAACAACTGCCAATCACAGTGAACTGTGTGATGATTCAGTGATGTGTGCAAATAGAAATGAACTTGAGAACAAACTAATTTTCACTTGTAATCTATGGTAAAAATTAAACCCATGCCTCTGAGTGAAATAATTCACTTATGCAAGTCAATAGTCATTACTTTGTTTAATATCCAAGATAGACATCATCTAGACTTTATTCTGTTCCTATCACCCTGGTAGAAATGGTTACTCATCCTGTGCAATTACTGTGGTTCTTTCAGACATGTGTCCCTACCGTGCTCAACTCTAGGTGCACTAATGCCCCCTTGTGTCTTTGGTTGGAGATTTCTCATAGCAGTGTCCATTAGGCCTGTGCATGCGTGTTAGTTAGGCTTGTGCCCCGTGACATTGTTCTATAGCACCACATGGGTGAGCCACCCTCAGTTCCTTCTCTACCGTAAAGCTCCATGGCAAAGAGCTAGTAGTGTAGCACCAGTAGGAACACGCATCTCGAAGAACCACAGTTACTGCACAGGGCAAGTAACCATTTCTTCTTCTTCGAGTAGCATCCCTACAGGTGCTCTGTTCTAGGTGACTATTGAGCAGTATCCTCTAAGGCGAAGGGGGCTTCTGAGTCAAGTCCAGTACGGAGGAAAGTACAGCAGAGCCAAACAGGGTATCAGAGGCAGAGTTAGGAATTATAACAGTGTTCAATACACATATGTATAGACGCCCTAGTAGCAGCTTTACAGATTTCAGTAATCACCCCATTCTTGAAGAAGGTCATAGAAGTGACAATGGACTTTGCAGAATGAATAACATTTATCTGAAGCTGGATGAATATTGTGAAACTCATAAAAAGAGCTAATACATCCTGATATGCACTTGGAAATGCACTCTGGTTAGGTCAAAAGGGCTGGCAGTCTCTATCTGCTAATGAGACGAATAACCTATGGGTCTCTCTGAAGGGCTTAGTCTTATCTAGATAGAAGGCCAAGGCTCTCCTGATGCCAAGGGAGTGTAGCAGTGCCTCCTGGTGATTTAGATGCAGTTTGGGGTGGAAAACAGGCGGGTGAATGGGCTGATTGATATGGAACTAGAAAGAAACTTTAGGTAAGAATTTCAGCAGGGGCCACAGCATGATCTTGTCCTTAAACAGTGTGGGGGAGGGGTATGCCATCAGAGCCCCTATTTCTCCAACCCACTGTGCCGAAGGGCTGGCTATCAGGAATGCAGTATTCTCTGATAAATGAAGCAGTGCAGGTAGGCAGAGATTCAAAGGGAGATCTTGAGAGGCATTTAAGGACCACATTGAGGTCTCATACCAGAGTAGGGTGCTGGACTGATGGATAAAGCTTTCCCAGCCCTCCTCTAAGGAATCTCACTGTGATCAGGTGGGAAAAACAGAACAGCCCTCTATTGGGGGGTGGAAAGCCGTGATGGCTGCCAGGTGGACTTTTATGGAGCTCATTGATAGCCCTGAGATTTTCAGAGTTAGGGTGTAGTCCAATATATCTGGAAATGATGCAGTCATTCATGAAACCTGTCTCAGGTCACACCAACTGGCAAACTGAATCCATTTTTGAAAATATGTGTACCAAGCAGATTGTTTCCTGCTGTGAACAACACACTTTTTACATTCTCTGAGCAGGCTGTCTCTAGTCCCATGAGCCATCCATCAATCATGCTTTCAGATGAAGCATCGTGAAATTGGGAGGAAGAATCTTCCCGCCCTGCTGGGAGAGGAGATGGGGAGTGGTGTGAAGAGTATTCAGAGAATAAACAAGCCAGCTGTATAAGGTACAGAAACCATGTTTGCCTGGGCCAAGTCAGAACTATTAGAATGACTCTGGATCTGTCTTCTGTTATTTTGAGCATAACTTTGGCCATTAGAGGAGTTAGGAGGAATGTGTACACTAGGACTGATGCCCACTGAAGGTGGAAAGCATCCCCCAGGGACTGGTGACCCAGTCCACTCCTCACGCCAAAGTGGGTGCATTTCTTGTTTGACTCTGTGGCAAACTAGTCTGTCTGAGGGTGTCCCGTGTAATATGCTGGGGTCTATTTCCTATTTGTGGTCTTGGAAGAAGCGTCTGCTGAGTGCATCTGTGGTCATGTTGTGAACCCCCAGGAGATAGGCTGCTGTGATGGGGATCTGGTTGTGTATGCACCAATTCCAGAGAATACTAAGATATCTTTCCTGTGGAGTTGTGCCACTACTACCAACATGACTTTTGAAAAGACTCTTGGGGCAGATGACAGACGGAAGGGGATCACTTGGTTTTTAAAGTGGTCCTGGCTGACCGTGAAATGTAGGAATTGCTTTTGGAATGGTTGGATAACAAGGTGGAAATATGCGTCTTGAAGGTAGACAGCTGAAAAGCAACCCCCTTGCTTTAGTGATGGAATTATCACTGCATCACCATTTTTAATTTTTGTGCCTTCATGTAGATCTTGAGTAGTCTCACGTCAAGGATGGATCTCCAACCTGCACTCTTTTTTTGTACCAGGAAGTACCTGGAATAAAACCCCTTCCCTCTATGCTGCACGGGGACTGGTTCTACAGCTCCCAAGCGTAAGAGAGTGTCTATTTCTTGATGAAGCCAGCTCTCGTGAGAGGGGTCCCTGAAAAGGGACAGAAATGCGGGGGAGGGGGTTCACTGGTGGAAGTGAAGTAAAATGGATGGTGTATCCCATGGAGCTGATCTCCAAAACCCACTTGTCTGTAGCTACTGATTCCCAGGCTCACCTAAGGTGGTGAAGACAGTAGCCAAAGGGAGGAATTCTGGTGAACTGGTGCAGCTGAAGAGGATGAGGATGGTAATTCAAGCCCTCAAACAACCTGTAAAACATTGCTGCTTGGAGGTAGATGGGTGCAAGGCTTGAGGCTGAGAGTGGATGATTTCATTCTCTGAAATCTCTGCCTCTTTTGGTGTGACTCATAGGACCCCTGGGAGGTAAGGATTTGGATGGAGTGGGATCTCTGGGCCATTTTGGACTTGCTGAGTTTTCTCTTGTAGGTGGGTGTGTAAAAACCAAGAGAATGCAAGGTAGCTCTAGAATCCTTCAATATTTGCAGAGACTTGACTGTGCTATCTGCAAAGAACTTAGACATCAAAAGAAAGGTCCTTTACTGTACTCTGGACCTTTTTTGGGAATTCAGAGAATTGGAGCCAGGAAGCTCTTCTCATTACCACTGCTGTAGCAATCAAATGGATGGTGATATCAGCGGTGTCAAGGGAGGCTTGTAGGGTTGACCTGGCAAGTACTTGGCCCGCCACAATGATTGCCTAGAACTGTTCCCTGTGTTCCGTCAGCAGATGGTCCACAAAAGAGTTCAGCTTGGTATAATTCATGTGATTGTACTTTGCTATTAACACTTGATAATTGGTGATTCTAAACTGTAAGGAAGCCAAGGAATAAGACTTCCTCCCCAGTTGGTTCAGACGCTTGTGATCTTTGTTATGAGGCATGGTTTTAGCATGGTCCTACCTACCATGTTCATTCACTGCATCAACTACCAAGGAGTTAGGTGAGGGATGGGAAAATAAAAATTCTGAGTCCTTTGCCGGGATGTAATACCTCTTATCTGCTCTTTTGCATGTAGGTTGAATAGGAGTGTAGGGAGTGTGCCAGATGATCTTTGCTGGGTCCAGAAGTGCCTCATTACCAGGTAAGGCTATGCAGGACTATGAGGGTGAGTGGAGGATATCAAGCAGTTTATAATGAGGCTCTGTCACCTCCTTGATCATTACCCGCTCCTTAGTTTTTCAATCACTTTGCTGCTCTTTGACAATGCTCATGTCCAAGACAATTTCTATTATCTAATTTTTTAGTCAGTCTAGGGAGACACTACCAAATAGTTTTTATTTAAGTTCAGATATTATATTTATTGATTTACATTATAATCATCATCAGTATCCAGGAGTTTTACAGGAAAACCCAATGAGAAAATATATAATTAGATATATAACTAACAATGCCTGGAAAAAATAAAAGTCTTAAATCTATTTTAAAGACAAAGAAAATCACTTAACCATATTTCAAATGTAAGGCATTCAACCTAACAGGAGCTACAAGTAATTGCACATGATCCAAAAGATACCACAATGAGATACATGCCGAAATTACAAGCTCCAAGTGTGGAGAAAAGCAAACGAAATCAGATAACTATAAGGGAACTATCTACTTAAGAACTTTAAATACGAAACAACAACAAATCTAATCTTAAGGCTAATGGGTTATGGCAATAAGAACAGAAGAGCTGCCATACTGGGTTAGACCAAAGGTCCATCTAGCCCAGTATCCGGTCTTCTGACAGTGGCCAATGCCAGGTGCCCCAGAGGGAATGAAAAGAACAGCTAATCATCAAGCGATCCATCCCCTGTAGCCCATTCCCAGGTTCTGGCAAACAGAGGCTAGGGACACCATCACTGCCCATCCTGGCTAATAGCCATTGATGGATCTATCCTCCATTAACTTATCTAGTTCTTTCATGAACCCTGTTATAGTCTTGGCCTTCACAACATCCTCTGGCAAAGAATTCCACTGACTGACTGTTTGCTGTGCGAAAAAATACTTCTTTTTGTTTGTTTTAAACGTGCTGCCTATTAATTTCATGTGGTGGCCCCTAGTTCTTGTGTTATGAGAAGGAGTAAATACACTTCCTTATTTACTTTCTCCACACCAGTCATGATTTTATAGACCTCAATCATAGCCCCCCTTAGTTGTCTCTTTTCCAAGCTGAAAAGTCTGTCTTATTAATGTCTCCTCATACCACATCTGCATGCAGTATTCAAGATGTGGGCGTACCATGGATTTATATAGAGGTAATATGGTATTTTCTGTCTAATTATCTATCCCTTTCTTAATGATTCCCAACATTCTGTTCGCTTTTTTGACTGCTGCACACTGAGTGGATGTTTTCAGAGAACTATTCACAATGACTCCAAGATCTTTCTTGAGTGGTAACCACTAGTTTAGACCCCATCATTTTAGATGATTTTGTTGCCCAGTCACCCAGTTTTGAGAGATCCTTTTGTAGCTCTTGGCGGTCTGCCCTTAACTATCTTGAGTAGTTTTGTATCATCTGCAAATTTTGCCACTTCACTGTTTACCCCTTTTTCCAGATCATTTCAACAACATCCTCATGGAAAGACCTATGTGAGAAAAGCACATCCTCTAAGAAAGTAGATATAAAGAGCTCAAGGTCCAATTCTCATACTGATCTAGTGAAAGAATATAATGTTATGAAGATTCTTGAGAAAGAGGGATATAGGAGTATGATGGTTCCTCACTGAAGCCCCTTCCAGGAAGATGCCAAACCACATATGTCTAAACAAAGGCAATTCAGTCTAGAAAAGAAAGGCCAGATAGGAACTAGCAGGGAGGATGTTAGGACTAGAGGGACACTGGAAGACAGTGTCATTTCACTAACAGGCTATGCACGCAACAAGAGGGAACCCACAAGGAAGCACTTAAATGCAAATAGAACAAACAAATTAACAACAAATTCACTCAACTGTAAAAACACAGTCAAAATTGAGATATGGCTCCTGAATCCAGTGGGCAGATAGGAAAAACAGGAACAGTGGGGTAGGATCACAAGATCTTAAGTCCTTTCAGTTCAGCATGTATTCATATTATTGTGGGAACCCATGAACAGAGACTTAAAGATGAAGATGATTTTTAGTAACAGGACAAACACTTTTGAAGGAAATGCCAATTTAAAATTATGCAGAGTGGATTCATAGGAATGTTAAAATATAAATTTTTATGTGAGAAAAGCAGCTCCTTGTTCATTGTGGAGCAAGAACAGCCTTGGGCTTCCCATGACAAATCAGATTAGCACGTCAATCATGTGCACTTGAGTATACAACAGAATCCTACAGTATGTCAGCCAGCAAGCAGAATTTGCCAACTTTTTTTTTTTAAAATAGGGTGGAGCAATTTATGTAAGCTACAAGAGAAAGAAAGGGATAATGTCTGTGTCTGATTCGGTAAAACGTAAGTATGAAAATAAATAAGTCTATATGCACATATTATATGAAACTGCATTTCTCTATACATATTTTAAAATTAGGCTAGGAGTAGGTTAAGTTTATGATGTTTCATAACCAATTTTCATTAATTAAATAATCTCCCCTTTCTTATCTACCAAGCTGATCTCTGAAATGGCATTGAAATCAATGCTGATCGTTTATTATGTCTTTTTTAAGCACTCTGACAACACCAGACATTATGAGTCCCACGACATACATTCTCTGCCTGAGATGACAGTGAAATCACACACAATTCAAGCTTCCTGGTTGTACCTATAAAATAGATCGGTGCCATTACAACAAAGCTAGTGTGATTTCCTTAAAAAAATGAATGACTGATTTGAGTTTAAAATTTGTCATTGTGTTCATGTTCTAAATTATTATTCTTTCCAAATAAATACAGTATTGAAAAATTCTAATAGCCTACCCAGGACACACACAACACACTCTCTCTCTCTTTCTAGGTAATACAGTAATATTTCACTGTTTTTTCCCCCCATTATTGCAACCATATGGAAGCAGGTGGGCAAGTAAATTTTGTGCCTGCAATGGTAAAAAGTGATGACATTTTGGAGGGCTAGAGTAAGCATATTACTACACAGGAACATGGGTGCATACTCGCCTCATCTCTGCTCCACGTTCTCCTCCGTGTAATTGTTGGAGGATCAAGAGCATCTGTTAACTGAGGCTTAGCATCATTGGACCGACTGTTCCCCTCTGGTGGTTTGGCATGCACTAATGGAGGAATCTTTCTGAAGTTCAGACTTTCATCAAATACACGGTCAACCAGCTGAAAGAGCAAAAAAATAAAAAATAAAAATACATTTAATGAAAAATAGGCAGTTTATGAAACCTTCTGGATACATACAGTACAAGGGCTTCAAGATGAGACTGAATTTTTTTCCTCTAAAGTAGATTTCCGTGATAAAATCAAATATTCTGTTTTCCTATATATTGTAAGTTGTATTTGTATTATAGGTTAGTGTGTCTAGTAAACAGATGGCTATTTTCCAAAACCAGAAATTCATGGCTATAAAATTAGATTGCCAGATGGAAAGGATTTCTCCTATATATAGATATCATATAGTGAGCATAAAAAAATGAAATTCCAGTCACTTAAACTGGCAATGGTAAACCTTTTACTCATACTTTTACCAATGCTGACTGTAAGTGATTCGAGTAACTGTTTTTCTCTTCACAAAAGGTACTCCGTTCTCTTCACAAATTACATTTAATGGCAGATTTCTATGAAACTAATGAAAAGGAAGTTTTTTTGCAAGTCATTGAGTATTTTCGTCCTTTTCAGACAGATTAGTCACAATGTTACAGAGTCTACATCTACTTCAATGAGATACTGCCACCTACAGTATTATATTATATATTTACGGTACAATTTAATAATACTAAACAAAAAAGGAAAAGGGAAGCATACTTATTCAGTGAAATGTAAGACATGATTTAAATGTATCTGAGTAAATGCATATTTATGTTATGCTGATGTTTAGTTGGGGTTCTAAGAGACAATTACAACAATTAAATGGGTTTAGTCAATTACACTGCATACGCAAGGCATGTTTCTTGCTATTGTTTATATCCTTTTTCACGACAAAAGGACAGTCTCAGAATGAACACAGTTGATTAATGTGTAACCAAACCTGACACATACACAAAAACAATTAGACATGTTTTGAGGGGAACAAGACAAGAAAGAACAAAACCAAAAGTAAACATTTACAAAAAACTATCTGAATGGTAATATGGTAGAAGGTGAGTGATTTTTATGTCATCTTTAACATATTTACCAGCATTAGACCTGTAATGATGACTAAAACAAGTTAGTTAGTACAATTTAATACACAGCACTCCAGAGAAAGTCCAAGAAGAGAAAAATTAAATTGCAGCACAAGGCAAACCTAATTCAAGCTATTTTTTTTATAATATATTGTGGATGGAGAGCTAAAATTATTGTTAAGCCATGCTACTTACATATTTAAATGCTAACAGGAAAATGTCTATATCTTCTGTGAATACAAGGACTTTTCTATCTGTAATAGCTATACCATATGTATATAGTGCACACACCATATATTTGTGTATACACACTAAAATCTTTAAAAGTACTAATACTATTCACTGGCATCTAAGACTGTGGACAAGTAAAAAGTGAAAAGCACAATGTCTTGTGTTTAAATAGTGAAAACAGACACACAATATGAACAGTTTGGGTGATCACTTTAATGATCTGTGTTCATAGACTGATTTTTGTGCTTACTGATTTTTGTTAAAAGATTAAGGAATCTTAAATCAAAAGAAGAGAATGCTGAGATTCATGCAAACAGGCTGGGTGGGAATAACTAAAAAAGCTATGCAAAAGGCTAAAAGCAAAAGAAATAAAGAAAAGAAAGAACCTTATGCATTTCTCCATGAAGATCTCCTACCTCTTCTCTAGTGTCTATGGCAGAGCCAGGGGTGGTGGCAGCAGTGCTTACTGTGGTACTCGGAGCAGTGCCTGATGAAGTCACTGAATCTATCTCTCCTGCTACATCGTTGATTTCCCGTGCGATGAGAGCCAGGTCTTGACTGATCCTGGTAATAATTTTAAAGACAACATTATATTCTCCCAATACCATATACCTAGAGCAGCAGTGTCCAACCTGTATCCTTGAGGTTCTAAGTTGTGGCTCTTGGGTGAAGCCATGCTAAGAGGAAAATATGTAATTGATTATGAAGTGAAAATATGTTTGCTAAGCTGTGCACTGCAATTTTTAAAGTGAAGTTTTTAAATCAAGCTCCTTGCTACAAGGAGGCAGAAGGGCATACTGCTTCCCAAAACGTCTCCCATTGCTTCACTTGCAGCCCCAAGAGCAGTTCTACTGTGTGACAGGAGTGCTCTGAACAGCTGTTGTCTTTTCTCTGCTGTAGCTGCTCTTCCACTGGACATCTGCTGCATCACAAGGAGCAGGGGAGAGAGTAGCTCTGGCTGCTCCATTGCCTGCTTACCTGCTAGATTGTGAGAGCACATGATAGGAGCCTGAGGAGCCTAATGGCACTCCTCTCAAAGGATTGCTCCCCTCCCCAACAGAGCAAGAGCAGTCCATAAGACAGGGAAAGGGGAAAAGCTGAGAGACAACCATCAGTTATGGCTCTCTGATTCTATGAGCCAGCCTAGATTAGAGTAGGAACTTGTGCCAGCTTTCAGCAGTCCTCTTAGGAAGCCAGGTTGGGATAGTTGTTCTGTGCATTTCAGTTAATCCCCTTCTTTTTCAGTGGCTGAGAGGAATGATGAATAAAAATCAGCTATGCTGGCTCTATGCCCACCAGGGATTCTCATTCCCTTTGCCAGGAAACGAACAGGGCAGAGAATCTGTCCCTAAATATTGATAGAGGACCACTAACTTTTTTGAAATATGTTTGCCCCTAAGGACGAAATGATGGGACACCACTGATCTAGAGGTAGAGAATTTAGCATTGATAACAGTAGTTAAAATAGAATGGCAAACATAATTAACACATTTCCAGTCAAATCTCAATATTGCAACATCATATTAGAGAGTTCACCATTGACAAGCACAATTCCAAGGAACAATGTAATTTTACAGGTTGCATGAATGAACAGAAAATGGATACAATGTGAGAGATACCCTGCTGAAAATATTCTTAAACACTCAAATCTCAAGTTATCATTTACTGTATTTACGCAGAAGTGTAAAGCTAAAGCAAAAATTAAGTTAATCCAAGAAATATGCTGAATTTTTTTGCATGTAAATAAATGTTAACAGTGTTGAAAAGTGAAAAACATTCACTTACCAGATGCTCACCACAGCTTAGGTACTATGAGCATTCAGCACATATTTCTGGGATTAACTCACATTTATTTTTAGTTTTACAGTTCATATAAATATGTAAAAACATGTTTTTTAAAGGTAGAAAATAAAACTGCTATTATTCAGCAAATTCTCCAGGGGACAGCTACCACAAAAGTAAGGCCACTAGAAAATAGAATAATCCTGCTGAAGTCCTACTTCTCCACAGAAACATCCAAAAATCTAACAAACTGCTAAAATCTCAAGTGAATTCTTGCCAGACAGCCGTAATGGTACAGCGTCAGAAGCCATATGAAAATGAAGACAAATGATCTTGCAGGATTCATGGTGAAGTTAGGCAATTCCAAAATGGATGCTACTTCACAGCAAGTAACAAATTATTAATTTCTCAAGCAGTCAATAAGGTCACAAATACCAGTGCAGCTGCAACATAGTTTCACTGGATTTGTAATTGTGACTTGGTATAAAAAGTCCGCTTCTTTGCATTTTGCTGTCAATTAATGAAACTGGGGGAAATGAAGCTGAAGTTGGAGACTCCTTCGCTAGAAGGACAAAACACTAGTCTATTAACTTCTGCAACACCATTTTGGTTATTCAGTGCAGTAAGTTCATTAGGTTTCATATTCCCAACCTCACAAATATCATGCCACCTGGTATACTACTTAGTTCCTTTTTCAGGCTTGAACCTGTGCTTAATTTCACAACAAATTTCCTTCTACATTGTGAACAAAACAGCAGAGAAACAAATCTCAGCAGAGTTTGAATTTAAAACATACAAAATTTATTCGCTGTAGTTATTGTTATAAAAAGAGACCTTCAGATGATGGAGTGTGCAATTACTGTGAGATACTACATGCTTTGGGTTCTCAGACAGCTCCAAGGTCAAAGGCTAAGTGCCTCAAAAATCCAAGTAACGTGGTTCTGTCACAACAATTGCAAACCATCTTGTGCATTATTCTACTTATAATTGACTTTTTCAATTAAAAGAAATGTAATCAGGCTAAGTACGCAGGGCTCCATGAGCAACAGAAGTAGAGAATTTATTCCCTAATCAGTAGAAGGCAGTTTTCATTACAGCAGATGAAATGTGACACACACACACAACATTTTTCTTTTTAAATAACTGAGTTGCTGTATTGCTATATTCTCAAAAATGCTCAGATTTTCGATCCTTTCTATCTGGACAGAAAAAGTTTAGAGCACTAAACAAAACACATTACAAAAAGCAAGGTGTAATGTCAACTTTTCCATGCCACCTTCCTTTTAGGATTGTTTTCAGATGGCATTGTTCTTGGCTGCTTATCTTCATGAGAAAAGTTGCCAAAAAATTCTGCAACCACTATTATTAGCGAAGAGGACTGCACAAATATATAGGTCCTGAATTACACCATGAAAGGGGGGAGACTAAAACTCATCATCCTTACTGAAGGATTATTTATGACAAATGGAAGAAATACACTAAATTAGGAACTATCCACCATAATAGTGTTTAGATGCTAGATTCCTATTGAAAGATTTCATGTTTAGTCTACTATACTATGCTGCCTCAGTTAAATCAATGACTTTTCTAAAACGGTGCTTTGAAATCCTGAGATGAAAGGTGCTATCAAGTTGTTATTATAATAACTAACAGAAGGGCTGCAATCATCTGTCCTGACTATTAAACAGAAAGAGAACAAAATAATGAAGCAATTACTTGAAAAAGTTGATCAATTTCACATAACGGAGTCTCATTACTCTGGAAAATCCCACAACCAAAATTTTCCTTTGAATAATCTAGCATTTTGGAGAACCTGTAATTTCCCTTATTTCATCCTTTAATAATCTCTAACATTAAATATTTGACCTAATTCTTTCAGTATTTGACATCCTACCAGATACAAGATACATGGAATCCGTTTATTATCGGAATTGTGTGTGCTAGCAGAGTTATCAGAATTTTTACAGAATTTGGGAAAGTGTTCCATTTTTAATCAGCTCTCTCAAATTTCAACTAAACTAGTTATTTAAAACTAACAACTGAAAATAGTTCCAACAAAAATTTGTGTGAAAAGGCCAAAGCACGGCAGCTCTTTTATCCAATTTACTTTCATACCAGTAAATTAAACTTGTGAAAGTAGATATTGCTACTATCTGTTTTCCTAATTCAGTTGTGCATTTAACTGCTTTATCAAATACTTATAATTGCAGCTTCCTAAGCAGAGTAACTAGTCAAAGAATGAATAACAGATCTTAATAAGATCAGACAAAAATAGGCATCAGGTCATCCAAAATCCATTTTCTTACTAACTCGAGAAAGCTTTTTACAAACACCGTAACTTTAAATTCTGATTAGGGAGATGTAAATTAGTATGGGAGGGTTGGATGGGGGTTGAAAAAGAACAATGAAATCGCATATGTAGTGCTTAAGAAACCTCACAAAAATTACTCCATTATCCTTTCTGCCCCATGGATATTTTCATAATGCCAATATATACACTAGACCAATGGTTTTCAACCTTTTTTCATTTGTGAACCCCTAAAAAAATTTCAAATGGAAGTGTGTACCTCTTTGGAAATTCAATCTGTGGATGCCCTACAATAGAAGTCTTAGATTGAAAACTGACTGAACAGAATTCAACTATAAATGTTGCACATGCTCGGCACAGCATTTGACACAGCAAGAGAAAGGGTGCTAAACTGTGGGCTTCTATGGTAACGACAACATTTCTGGGTTTTGACCTGTCGGTGGGGGTATTCACATACTTTTGCTTGATCAGAAGAATGAAATGCCTTTTCTGGGATCTGAAACTTTATTTTAGTAGTCACCTTTTGCGGACCACTTAGAAATAATCTGCAGACCCCCTGGGATCCATGGACCACAAGCTGAAAACAACTGCACTAGATTTCTATTGACTATGTGCAGTAAATGTCCATACGCATTTATATACTTCAACTAAAAAAAAAAAAAAAAAAAAAGATACATTATCCCAATGCTATGGCTGTGAACCTAAATTAAAAAAAAGTAAAGTTTTATTTCCCACAACAATTAAATGTCCCTTGGACAGATAACCTTGTACATTACTGCCTATGATAAGTTTCATGACTTCATATCTACTAGTACAGTGGCTCTCAAACTTTCTTACTGGTGACCCCTTTCACATAGCAAGTCTCTGACTGCGACTCCCCCTTATACATTAAAAACACGTTTTTATACATTTAACACCATTATAAATGCTGGAGGCAAAGTGGATTTTGGGGTGGAGGTTCACAGCTTGTGACCCCCCCCCATGTAATAACCTCGCGACCCCCTGAGGGGTCCCGACCCCCAGTTTGAGAACCCCTGTACTACTATATGTGCAATATGGTTCACGTTACAGTACATGTGGGAACCATAACTTTGAACTTCCTTGCTTTTACATTCTCAACCCTATTATTTTATAGACTGACTGGGAACTACAGACCAGTCAGCCTCACTTCAGTCCCCGGCAAAATCGCGGAGCAGGTACTCAAGGAATCCATTTTGAAGCACTTGGAGGAGAGGAAGGTGATCAGGAACAGTCAACATGGATTTACCAAGGACAAGTCATGCCTGACCAACCGATTGCCTTCTATGATGAGATAACTAGCTCTGTGGATATGGGGAAAGCTCCCACAGTATTCTTGCCAGCAAGTTAAAAAAGTTAAAAAAGTATGGATTGGATGAATGGCTCGATGTCTAGTTGGCAGCTGGTATCAAACAGAGTGTCCCCAGGGTTCGGTTTTGTTCAACATCTTTATTAATGATCTGGATGATGGGATTAATTGCACCCGCAGCAAGTTAGCAGATGACACTACGCTGGAGGGTAGGGATAGGGTCCAGAGTGACCTAGACAAATTGGAGGATTGGGCCAAAAGAAATCTGATGAGGTTCAACAAGGACAAATGCCAAGCCCTGCACTTAGGAAGAAAGAATCCCATGCACTGCTACAGGCTAGGGACCGACTGGCTAAGCAGCAGTTCTGCAGAAAAGGACCTGGGGATTACAGTGGACGAGAAGCTGGTTATGAGTCAGCAGTGTGCCCTCGTTGCCAAGATGGCCAACGGCATATTGGGCTGTATTAGTAGGAGCATTGCCAGCAGATCGAGGGAAGTGATTATTCCCCTCTATTTGACACTGGTGAGGCCACACCTGGAGTATTGTGTCCAATTTTGGTCCTCCCACTACCAAAGGGATGTGGACAAATTGGAGAGAGTCCCGCGGAGGGCAACGAAAATGATTAGGTGGCTGGGGCATATGACTTACAAGGAGAGGCTGAGGGAACTGGGATTTAGTCTGCAGAAGAGAAGAGTGAGGGGGGGATTTGATAGCAGCCTTCAACTACCTGAAGGGGGGTTCCAAAGAGGATGGAGCTAGGGGGGGAGGTTTAAGTTGGATATTACGAGACACTATTTCACTAAGAGGGCGGTGAAGCAGTGAAATGGGTTATATCTAGGGTGGTGGTGGAATCTCCATCCTTAGAGGTTTTAAGACCCGGCTTGACAAAGCCTTGGCTGGGATGATTTAGTTGGTGTTGCCCTGCTTTGAGCAGGGGATTGGACTAGATGACCTCTTGAGATCTCTTCCAACCCTAATATTCTATGATTCTATTATATTAATGTCATTTTTAGCATTAACCTTTAAAAAACTGATTTATCATATGAATATGCTATGTTAGGGTAAAAAAATGGGTCAGAGGTGGGGCTAGCAGTACTGCCTATTACTAAGATTTGTCCCATTAGAAGAGCTTATTTTCTGATGCTTATAACTTTATCAGATGTTAAGTGTTTGGGATAAAATTTTCCATGCTGGGTATATGCCGCAGGCTAAACATTTCTGAAATGGCTATGCCAAAATGGCTACCCATTTCTGAGAACAAGGCTAGAGAAAAATACACTGTTTTACCTATATCAAAAAATTCTGGCGACCTTTTCTTTGAGAGGCTCTGAAACCCCTCTGCTTGAAATTTAGCAGAGGTTGGGCCTTTGTGTTATGGATGTGCTTTTAGCTGTCCCCATGAAAATCCATGCACATTTTTCCAAATTATAAATCTTTCAAAAATCACAGCTTGCAAACAGTCGGTAGAGATTTGCTAGAAAAAGTCGGGAAAGATTCTGTCTCCAGTGGGAAAAGCTTTGTCTCTCACCAACAGAAGTTGGTCCAATAAAAGATATTACCTTACTCACCTTGTCTCTCTAATATCCTGGGACCGACATGGCTACAACTACACAGCATAAAGCTGGGAGCCTCTCTCTTGTGCTCTCAGGGTATGTCTCCACTGCAAGGTAAGCCCATGCTTGAGCCTGGCCCCAAGCCTAAACCCCCACTTGCATCTACACTGCAATTGTGCTAATCCAGGGCTCAGACCCAGGGTCCCATGACCCTACAGGGATGGAGGGTCCAAGCTTGAGTTAAGCCAGGACCCAGAGTGTGAGCCCTATTGCTCTGCAATGTAGACACAGCCTTGCTTGTCTTGGGAGTCAGCAGGAAGTATCCCACAATTGGATGAGACAATTTCCTTAGTCCTCTCTACCCCAACAATCTGCAATCCACTCTACCGAAAAGGGAAGTCACACCTCCTGCCCCACCGCTTTGTGAATGGCAGCAGCTCAGGTCAGCGTTAGCCTATTCTGTTCTATTACGGATCTGCAAGCACACTATCAGAGAGCCTCCTGGGTTTTCAATGGAGAGCGAACTAAACAAGTCTTATGCAAAGTGAGCTGCTTCCTGATAACATGCAGGGCAGCCAGTAAAATTTTCCCACAGTGCACTTAGGTCCTAGGGCTAGAGTGGCTACATTTGGGGGCCGGTGACTCTGGGATATGGGGGCACAAGAGACTCTGGGATATGGCTACTTTGACTTGGGTCTGCGCACTGCAGTGAGGGCGCTGGAGCCCTACGTTTGAGCATGGGTTAGAAAAGTCTAAACACAAGTTTAAAATACAATGCAGAAGCTCAAGCCCAGGGTTCCCTAACATAAGTCACTTGACTTGAGTTCCACTAACCCTGGGCTCACATTGCAGTGTAGACAGAATCCATAACAGAATCATACCCTTAGTGTCTGATGTAAGCCAAGAACTTCCCTTACAAAATAGCAGGGCTGTCAACTGTGCAAAAAAAAAAAAAAAAAAAAAAAAAAAAAAAGTGCAGGTATCATTCCCTCCTAAAACTTCCATGGAAGCGAAGGTTCAGCAGCAATGTTTAGGAGCAGGAAGAGATATGCTAAGTCTGAATAACTGAGTTTCACAGATCCCCCATATGTGTTTAGCTCCTATCTTAGTATGGATTCTCAGAAAGAAATCCATGGGTCAAGTATGTGAAGTTTTAAAAGTTCTTACTGGAAAATGCATATTTGAGCTTCATTCTAATAGTTCCCAAGATATCATATCAGAGTCCCTTGATTTATTTATAATATTTATGTAGCTTATTTACATGTATCATAATCTATATAAATGTACAACAGATTTTTTAATACCAGGAATTGGAAAACAATATTTCATATGACCAAAATATAATATTTCATAGCTGTGATGTCACAGTATTAAAAATTGTTTTTAAAAAGGACATTGTTAGGTCATTTAGGCCTCAAATTTAAGTTCTGTAAAAAGTTTCACAAAACTGAATATTTATCAGTATTTTAATAACATTTACCTAAAAAGTTAAGTTTATTTAAAAAGTCTATATGAAATGTACACAACCTTGCCATTGCATCACTGTAGAATGTGTAACAGACTATGCTTTTCATTGTTGAAGTGCAGTGCAAATAGCAATAAGGGGGAAAGTACTTAGATTTTTTAAACCACTTTATTAATCTCAGGCACCAGCAACAATGGAAGTGATTTTTTGGACAAATATTTAATTTGACAATCTTCCTTCAATGCAGAGTAAAAACCAAGATGAACTAAAAATTGAAAGTGAAAACATGGTCTTTCATATGGTAAAAAAATATACCTCCAAATCCGCTTTGCATTTATCTGATTTTTTTTTTATTTGCTGATTTTAAGGCAGTATAAAACAGATCTAACTATTTCTTGAGGCAGAACAAAGTGTTAACAAAATACATTTGTAACTCTAACTAATGCAACTGGGAGATCATACAGAGGATATGTGTACCACAAGACATTACTACTGTTCTTCCTCCACAAGAGAGGTTTGCTGGTAGCACTACTTTGATAGTCTCTCCTTTACAAGGCTTCAAGATTTCTGTACACCTAGCCATGCAGAAATATTGCATATGTAGAATCACCCAGTGATTTAACTAGCTCATTTGTTCAGCACTACCAGTTAAGATAAAAGGCTTTGATATTTTAAAGGTTTTTTTTTTAAAACAAACCTTGCTATTTCTTCTCGATGAGCAGTCCAATCGCGAATGTAGTCCTCCTGTTCCTTGATCCTGTGTTTGAACGTATTGCTAGTTTGCATTGCTGTCCCAGAGCTCTGCAATCGAGGGGTTTTCAGGGCTGGAGAAGTACGTAGACGGGTATGTTTAGGGGAATTACGGTTTGATCCAAACTCATCTTCTGAGGTGGAAGCATAATCTGTAGGAAAGCGCCTCCATCTTGAATTTACTAAATTAGTTTGATTATTAAAAAAGAATTATTATTGTATCTTTTGTAAGAAACAATAAAATTATTTCAGAAACACCACAACAAAACACCACAACCGCTCAATATCAAACCCCAAGTACCTTACAATAGTGTTTACTACATCTTAAAAAGAAAGATACTAAATTTGTGTTAAATAATAAATGTTGATTAATAAAATGTGGAAAAAGATGCTCTTTGTATAATGGTGAGTTGATAAAAAGATGCAAATGCCATTATTCCTACATAGCTAAAGCAAGATGTGTTACAGAATGACGGCCCAATTCATTAACATTTATAGAGTTTGATTGCACTTATCTTTGGGGGGCAAATTCCCCCCACTCCCATTAAATTTAAGGTATTGATTTTTAAACAGGACACACACAAGGAAGTGTAAAGATGTATGAGGGAACATTGAGGCTGGTACAAGGTCTCTCAACCTGGGCCAACATAAAGAAAGCACATAATTCCTATAGAAGAAATTATGCATTTATTGTTGGAAAAAATAACACTTTGTAATTCGGCATCTTGTTACAAAGTTCAGTGACACATCTACAACAGCATCTTCAGAGCAGACAGGACTTGTACTCATACTGAAAAAAACACATTGCTGAAAATGGACAGAAGCAGTGGACAACTGAAACTGAGCATGAGGATCTTACTCAACAATCAGTCGTTAATGGCTATAAAATGGATTTCAGAATGGCCATCCTCACACTTTTTTAGATGATAGAGCGTTCATTATTATAACATGCCACACCCAATCAACCTCATGCCACAGAGCTTCACAACATATATATTATTTCTTTGTTAATCACTGGCTCTAAAAATCAATTCTCTTGGACTAAAGATTAATGTTAGGAAAATTCTTAATGCAATTTGTTAGTATTCAAATAACCTGACTATAGGTTTGGTGCCCGAAAACTTAATTCAATTAGCTGGAAAATTTATAGACACCTTTATTGAGGTTGGTTAGGTGTGCTGACAATACTTTTGAAAACCAGTATATCCAAATGGATATACTTGTTCTTGTTAATTTATAAATCACAGATGCAAGATGTACTTAATGTGAATTACATAAAAATATAAGAAAATTAAAATTGATTTTTCCTTGAATTATTTATTAAAAGGATAGCAAATTAAACATAAATCAGATGTGAATATAGATACAGATATTTGCAATGTGAGTTTTTAGATGAGAACAGATTTGTATAATGCTCGGAAAGATTACAATATGTAGAGTGTGAAGCTGGAGTACAAGCTTAAGTCCCTTTCATTTAAACATTATCCTTTTGTATAAAGTAGAAATATGATTAACAGATTTTTTAAGGTGATTTTTAAGGTGATTTAAAAGGAAGTATGGTTGCAAGCCTAATCCAAAGCACATTTAAAGCCCACTGAAGTCAATTAGGTTTTTTTTTTTTTTACTGTCTGTTTTAATATTCTAAAATCAGCAAGAGGGGAAAAAAGGTCTATCTATTGACCCACCACCCCTTAACTTAAGGGATTCTAACTTGTTCTTATCAAGGAAAGCAGAACATAAGCAGAAAAAGTACTCCTTTACCCCTTCCCCTCAAAAAAGGCATCAAAAAGTGTGAGATTGCAGACAAAAGAATTTTAGGAGTTGGGCCCAAAGTTCATCAACGAAGTCCTTTAAAATAATTTTGTATTTTTAATTAATCCATTGTTACAATTCTTATTTTTAAAAAAATCAAAATAAACATCAAATTTGCTTAAAAATTATATCTCTGAAGTGTTTCTTAAAGAGCTAGTTCAATAACTCAGCACTGTACAATGAGCATAAGTAGTCAAATTTAAAAACTAAAGATTGAATGAATAGTGAAATATTAGAAAGAGATATGATTTCTAGTACTCTACCACTGTAAGTTTCAACAGCAGGATCTGGGTCTGGGAGAAGCTGGGATTTCTCTGTGTACAAAATATTGTTTTATCATGTTAATTCTTAATGAAAACATTCAAATTTGTAGCATTTGCTTAACAAAAATCTATTGCTGAAATTTAGTGTAAGCCTTTCCCTTCCTCAGTCTATGGTTTGGAGAAAAGCAAAAAGCTGTTGCAGATATTCTTAATTATAAATTATTTTAAAAGTAATTGATTCTGAAACAGTTTGAAAATTCGACAGAGAATTGCTATGCAAATCCAATCACATTTATAACTAAAGGTAGATAGAGCCAAAAGCCTATTTAATGTTTGGAAAGATCATAAAGATCCAAGGCCAAAATGCGATTGTGTTGCTGTTTGGCCTACAGGTTTCTCATAGTAAATTGTGGGAAAAGTTATTGTGGAGTTAGAGTAACAATATCACAAGTCATGTAAATCATGATATATATTAACAAAACTCAGCATGTTTTGCATTAACCTAGCTATCTCTTTACAGACATAGGATTTAAAAAAAAACCACCTTTTGATCTCAGGATGCGCAGCCCCTTGGGGCCAGATCAACCCAGTAATCCTAGACTTTGCTTCTGCTCTACTTGAACCCTCTGCTGCTTCTTTCACTCTCTCTGTCTGTTGGCTTACAATGAGTTCTCCTCCCTTAGGCCAGCTAACTAGTACAACTACTAATCATGTGACATGCAGCTGTTCCAAAATGTGACACTGCCCTTGCAGCTATCCTTGCTGCTAATGTTGCTGCTCATCCCTCGTGACCACCATCTTTCCCCATCAATCTCATAGGCTCAGACTTTAAGGCTAGAAGGGACCATTGTGATTATCTAGTCTGACCTCCTGCACACTTCAACCTCACCCACCCACTCCTGTAATAGACACACAACCTCTGGCTGAGTTACTAAAGTCCTAAAATCATGATTTAAAAACTTCGAGTTACAGAGAATCCACCATTTCCTCAAATTTAAACCAGCAATGGGTCCATGATCCATGCTGCAGAGGAAGGCGAACTCTCCCCACCCCCCAAGATCTCTGCCAGTCTGACCCAGAGGAAAATTCCTTCCCAACCACAAATATGGCAGTCAGTTGGACCCTGAGTATTTTGACAAGACCCAACAGCCAGACACCTGGAAAGTAATTCTCTGTAGTAACTCAAAGATCTCTCCATCTAGTAGTGTCCCATCAACAGCTGTCGAGGATATTTGTTACTAGCAGTTGCAGATCTGCTACATGACATTGTAGGCAGTTTGATCATATCATCCCCTCCATAAACTTTATCAAGCTCAGTCTTCAAAACAGTTAGTTTTTTTTGCACTCACTGCTCCCTTTGGAAAGCTGTTCCAGAAATTCATTCCTATCATGGTTAGAAACCTTCATCTCATTTCAAACCTAAACTTTTTGATGGCCAGTTTATATCCATTTGTTCTTCTGTCAATATTGGTGTTTAACTTAAAACAGGGCTTTGGAGCGGAGCCCCAAGCTGGAGCATAGAGCAGCTCCGGAGCAGTGGAGCTGCAGGTTTTGGCCTGGAGTTGGAGCGGAGTCGGAGCACAGCTCCAAAAGCCCTGCTTAAATAACTCCTCTCCCTCCCTGATATTTATCCCTCTGATGTATGTATAGAGAGCAATCATATCTCCCCTCAGCCTTCATTTGGCTAGGTTAAACAAGCCAAGCTCTGAGTCTCTTCTCATAAGGTAGGTTTTCCATTCCTTTGATAATCCTAGTGGCCCTTTCCTGGACATGTTAATTTGAATTAATCTATTTTAAACATGGGAGACCAGAACTGAACACAGTATTTCAGATGAGGTCTCACCAGTGCCTTGTATAATGGTACTAACACTTCCCTATCTCTACTGGAAATACTTCGCCTGATGCATCCTAGGATTGCATTAATCTTTTTCACATTGGCAGCTCACAGCCCTTGTGTGATCAACCAATACATTCAGGTATCAGAGGGGTAGCCGTGTTAGTCTGAATCTGTAAAAAGCAACAGAGGGTCCTGTGGCACCTTTGAGACTAACAGAAGTACTGGGAGCATAAGCTTTCGTGGGTAAGAACCTCACTTCTTCAGATGCAAGGCATCTTATCCACGAAAGCTTATGCTCCCAGTACTTCTGTTAGTCTCAAAGGTGCCACAGGACCCTCTGTTGCTCTATACACTCAGGTTTTTCTCCACCTCTGTCACTTCCAACTAAGCCTCCATTTTATAGCAAAAATTCTTGTTGTTAGTCCCAAAGTGCACTTTACACTATTAAATTTCATCCATGTCTATTGCTTCAGTTTTCAAGGTCATCCAGATGATACTCCAGTCCTCCTCTGTATTGGCAATACCTCCCAACTTTATGTCAGCTTCAAATTTTGTCATATTCTCACTTTTTGTGCAAAGGCCATTAATGAAAATGTTAAATAAAATTGGTCTCAAGACCAGTCCCTGAGGAACCCCATTAGTAACCTCTTACCAGTCTCTCAGTTCACCTTCACTATGATCCCTTTAACCAGTTCCTTATCTACCTTTGAATTCGCATATTAGTCCCCATGTTCTCCAATTTAACAAATAATTTCCCATATGGAACTGTATCAAGTATCTTACTGAACTCCAGTAGATTAGATCTACTGTGTTTTCTTTGTCTAAAAAATCAGTTATCTTCTCAAAGAAAAAGATAAGGTTGGTCTGGAACAATCTACCTTTTATAAAACCATGTTGTACTTAACCCAATTACCATTTACAACTATGTCCATAACTACTTCATCTTTCAAAATTTGTTCCAAGACTTTGCATGCAATTGAGGTCAAACTAACAAGCCTGCATGCAGTTTCTTGGATCACTTCCCCCCCCACCCTTCTTAAAAATAGGAACCATTTTAGCAATTCTCTAGTCATAGGGTACGCCCCCTGTATTTATAGAATCATTAAAAATCCTTGCTATTGGGCTTGCAATTTCATGTGTCAGTTTCTTTAATATTTTTGGATGGAGATTATCTGGATCCCCCAGTTTGGTCTCACTAAACTTCTTGAGAATTGTCTTCCACATCAGATGTGGTAATTTCTATCCCCATATCCTCATTTCCATTAGCCACCCTGCCACTACCCCAAAGCTCCTCAATACCCTTACTAAAACCTGAGGCAAAGTATTTGTTTGACTATAAAAGGGTTAAAAAAAAACTAGATACGTTCATGGAGGATAGGTCCATCAATGGTTATTAGCTAGGATGGGCAGGGATGGTGTCCCTAGTCTCTATTTGCCAGAAGCTGGGAATGGGTGACAGGGAATGGATCACTTGATGATTACCGGTTCTGTTCATTCCCTCTGAAGCACCCGGTGTTGGCCACTGTCGTAAGACAGGATACTGGGCTAGATGAACCTTTGGTCTGACCCAATATGGTTGTTTTTATGTTCTTATGTTTAGGTGTTGGGCCATACCTAGATTATCTCTAATCTACACCCCAGCCTCAGTACTTAGTGGGCCCACTTCTTCTTTCCTTGTTTTCTCTTTTTATTTGTATGGCTATAGAACCTTTTATTATTGGATTTAATTTCCTTTGAAAGGTCCAATTCTGCTTGGCTTTTGGCAGTTCTCACTTTTTTCCCTACACTTTCTGATCTCCAAGAGGTAGCTTTCCTTGCTGGTCCATCCCATCTTTCATTCTTTATAAACTTTCTCTTAATAACCTGTTTGAGATGCTTGCTCTTCCAACATGCACTGCAATCCTTCCCTACAAATTTTTCCCCTTGCTTGGGATGCAGGATTCAGATAGTTTCTGTAACTGTGGCTTAAGATAATTCCAAGGCTCCTTATATACAACTCTTTCCTCTAATGGTCTTTAAATGACTTTACAAATTAATAAAATAATGAACGAAGCGTCCTAGCAACCTGCTGAGATAAGCAACGATTGTCGCCATTTTAGAATGAGGCAAATAGAGGCACAGTGTGGCTAGGGGTCTGTGTACATTAGTGACACTTACACCAGTATAGCTACACAGACACAAATTTCTGTAATGTACACATGCTCGTAGTAGCATGTCTATAAGTCACAAAGTAAGTTTGTGAAACAGCCACAAATGGAACCCAGAACTCCTAACTCCCAAGTAGCTGTATATTCCTTATTGATATTACATAGTGCCTGAAGAGGTCATTAGACCATATTTTCTCTCTGATATTGGCTTTGACTGTTTTGTTAACTATTTTTTTTTTTTTTTTTACACTTTACACTGAAACTTTTGTTTTCCATAAATGTTAGTGTTTATAAAGATGATGTTTTGTTTTTTTAAAGAGTAGTAGTCTTTCTACTGCAAATATTCCAAACAATGGTGATGTGCCCTTTTTATCTGTTTGGTTAGCTTGGGATAGATAGCTCATAAGGTGGCAAGCTTTTCAGCTTTTCCCTTTGAAACTGCAAATATTTTCTACAAAAACCGCAGTAGGATTTGACCATGGAATGCAGTTAAATCAACAAGAACACTGCAGGAATGAGAGCTGTAACAGACTAAAGCATTCCCCATTGTTAAAGGAGCTGAACTATAACAGTAATATGGAAGTCAGTGAGCACACTGTAGTTCATATTTTCACAAAAAAACCCTCCTCCTGACTCATACTTTTGTCGAAAACAGAAAACAATCATGAGACAAAACAAGAAATTTCTAGTGTTTACCTCTTCAAGGGTCAATACCACCAGGGTCTGGAATAATGATAGCTAACGTTAATTAAATCAACCTTGTAAATTAATTGCAAGCTCCTCAGAAGTAACTGTTTTGCCTGAACTGATGTTACAGTCAGTCGACTGGACACACAAATCTTAGATACTGGTTGAACCATCAGTACTAAATGTGCCTGATATAAATACCCAGACAGATAATATGCTGAGAAAAATACCTACATCTCCCTTTTAAAGTATTAGGGTAGATGGCTTGGGGTATTTTTTTTTTTTTTTTTTTTTTTTAAGTTTCACTTGAATTCATGAGGATTACTGGCATTTCTGAAGACAACATTCAGAATGTAACAATACATGTGACTTCACATTTCAGGGAACATTAAGATTTATTGTTCAAGGAATAGATTTCTCTTAAATTAACCTGCGATTTAACCAGTATTTACCTCTCAAGGCAATAAATATTGATGAGCAGTACAACAGAAGTTACTAACTACTAAAATATGCAAGTTATATATCAGCAATGGTTTTGCCAAAACAGCTTGGTTTATAGGCTCAAAACTATTAATTGTAATATTTTTTTCATGTAAATATTAAATAATAAGGGAAATGTCAGAGAGGCTGAATCAACAATTTTGACAATAAGTGATCTGAGAAGAAGAAGAATTCTGGCCCCTGTAAATACAGATCCTCTCTTTTCACATAGGAATAAGTAACATAAATTGGTCTAGGACAGGCCTGAAGCCCTTGAGAGTGAAATAGATTTGGGTTAATACACAAGCCATTTAGTTTTGGAATATTTCATTCAGCATTTTTGTGTTTAGAAGTATATATATTTTTCTACTTGTTACTTCTTACTTTACTTATTGTTTTAATTAAATTACACTTTTGTATTTTTAGAAGCAAATCTTAAATTACCTTGCATTTATCTTGTTGATGCTCCTTGCCTTCCTCAGACTGCACTCATAGTTTTGCATACTTACAAACTTTCAAATACATTTCCTAGTTTTTAACTCATTGAACAGTGCTGCTGACCTAAACATTTAGAATTCTGACCCAAGCAAAAGAGGTTTCTAGTATATCTACATTTTTGTACTATGCCAATCACTGCAGCATTTGAGCACCTCAGATACTATAGTTAGTTGGAAGTTTCCAGTAAAAATCATAAACCAAATGGCTAAGGAATTAAAATCTCTTGTCCTTGTATTAAATTTAAAAATATCTGCAACGATAACTAATAGAACTCCTTTCTCAAAGAGGAGGACTGCTTCTACTAAAGTTTGAGTTAATGCTTCGTAATAAAGCATTATTAGTTTAACACTTATAAAAAGAGAAAAGCCCAAGAAAATAAACAAAATATCAAGTACTGAAAAGACTAAATCCAAATAATCTCACATACCTGATGGAGAATTATGGGCGGAGGTCAATGATTTGGATTTAGAATCAGAAAGTCGAGAAATGCTATTAGCTCTAGTTCTAGCAGAAACTTTACTACTATCTGCTGATGGTGTTAATCTTCCACCACTTCTAATGATGGCTTCTGCAGTACGAGATGAGGCAGTGCTTCTAGTTATTGTAGCTTCAGAGTCACTACGTGCTGATAAAGAACCGAGCCTAGTTCTGCGTGGTTGGGCAAGTAAGTCAATTCTGGAGATATTTCTCCTTCCTGAGGGAGGCTTTGATGTAGAACTTGTAGTGGACACTTCAGAAGCCACTGAAGCTTTATCTGCATCAGCAAGTTCGCTATCTGAGGCTTCACCAAGTCGTGCTCTGCGCAAGAGAGAAGTCCTTGTGGGACGAGGTCTTGGAAGAGTGATTGACTTACTGGATTGCCCAGTTGTAACAGGAGAGGTCTTTGATTTAGCTGACTTACTGCCTTCCATTTTGGAATGTAAGAGTTCATCTGCAGAGGTAAAATAACCCCTTCCATGTGATTTGCCAGAATAAGTTTCTTGGTCAGATGACAAGATATCAGATATGGCAGAATGTGGTACACTAGATGTTTGGTCATCATCTGTTAAATCTACTGAAGGTTGTCTCATTCTTCCACTGGGTTGCACAAGTTTACGACCCTCTGCTCTTGAACCAGCATCTGAAGATCGGCTTTTAGTTTTCTTTTCTATCTTTTCTCTAGCATTTGTTGCAGAAGATTTTAAAACATCCTTGGAAGGAGAACTAGTGGAACATCTATCCTTATACAGGGTAGTAAAGCTTTTTCGCTTTTGAGTGGTTTTTCTTTCAGTGTCACCAGTAACCAGACTGATTGTGCTAGCAGTGTCTACATCTGACTCGGGTGATATGGAATTATCTCTGTTATAGCTAGGAGTTTCAGGTCCTTCATCTGTTTTGTTTTCTTCTCGTAATTTAGCTTCAAGGAACGCCATTACTGCTTCTGTGTCTTTTAAAATAAGTGTTGTATCCAGACTAGAATCAGTGTCCACGGAATCACTTCTCTCACGTATTCTGTTTGTGGAGGTTAAAGCAAACGAAGGGGGAGTAGATCCAGTTTGTTTATTAATATGAGGAATAAGCTCTATAGGTATATTTGTACTAGGTTTATCTATAGTAAAGCTGCCTTGTCTCACTAACGGTTTTGAAGATTCTTTCTTCTCTCCTCCTAATCCTTTTGGAGTTTGGCCTTTTATAATTTCCTCAGTTTTTTTTCTTTTCCCTTCACTTTGGACAATCTTCATTTCTGCTTTACTTGTAGAATGTCCTGGGGCTTTTTCTTGATGATTATCCAACATTTTATGTGGAGTAGGAGTTTCCTCTCTACCTTTCTCAACTTGATTGGCAAGAAGTTTAGCTGAAGACACTTTAGTTGAAGTCCTATGTGCCTGCTCCTTTTGCTCTTGCTGTTGAATTTTAGCTAAAGCTTGCTTTACAACTGAAGTTTCCCTGACAATTTCACTTTTCTCTTTACTGGAAGAAGAGCAGCTAATGGGGTGAGAAGACACTTTGTTGTCTCCACCAGGTTTAGGAGAAAGGCCATTCATTGTCCTATTTGCCTTAGCCATGCTTCTACTACCTGCATCTTGTGGCATTTCTTTTTGGGATGCATGAGTTGGAGTTTCTTTCTCTTGAAGTTCTGTGTCTTGTTTTTCACCTATCTCTGATCTCTGATGAGATGTAACCTTTGCTCTTAAACTTTCAGTAGCTTTTTCCTCTTTTGGAAGCTGTGGAAGTGTTCTCCTCTTTCGCTCGCCTTGGCTAGTCACAGAAGTGGCTGAGCTAGTACTTCTAACTGAAATACCAGATTCACTGATGTCCGTATCTAAAAACGGAATGAAAAAACCTTTTGGAAATCAGTGACTGAAGAGCAAATCTACCAATAGAAACATGCATTCTTAAGGTTACATAGAAGTAATTAAAGTACATTATTTCTATTGCACAGAGAAGAGAATTGGAACTTTATCTTTTGTGAAATGACATTTAAAAGTCCTCCTAAACCATGACACAACAGATTATGTAAACCAGTCAATTACTTTCACCAATCTATTAGTCACAGAACAGACATTTTAAGATACTGGAGAAAAATATTATCTATTAATAAAAATACTTTTATGCTACAGTATTGCACATGAAGGTTCTGATACAAACAAGGGAATATTACACACTGTGACAAGCACACATCAAAGCACTGGTATGAAATGAACATCTGTCCAACTAATGGAATTCTTGTGCGTCAGCTGTGGTTTCTTACAGGGATCCCCAACAACCAAATGCACAGAGCTATGCATTATCTTTAAGTGGCATCTTGCCTGGAATTTGGTGTGTTGCATGGTTGGGCAAAGGAAGGTGAAAAACTACAGTGGTAGCAGGGCAGGAATAAGAATAGAGAGAGCGATGATCTTCTCTCTTGTTCCTGGTATCTGCTTATTAACGAACAGACTTATTTTCCTCCCAGAACTGGTGAATTTTGGCTGTGACCAGACAGTCACCCACTTGTGAACCACCTTGTATTCATGACCACAAGGTTTAAAATCTAAGACCAGAAAATTGGTTCTCAAACTGTTGAGTATGGGCCCCCAGTAACCCTCAGTCTTTCCTGACTGTATACACAACTAAACAATTTGAAATTCAAGCAGAGTAGGATTTGGGTAATGGGAAAGAAGGTGGGTCTACAGGAGAGATTCTTGGTGGAAATGGTCTGCAGAATAAAAAAGCTGGAGATCCACTGCGTTTAGATCAGGGAAGGGCAAACTATGGCCCGCAGGTCGGATCTGGCCCATCAGATCTTTCAATCTGGCCTGCGGGATTGCCCGCCCTGTGGCCAGTGTGGCTAAGACAGACTCCCTGCCTGCCCTGGACCCACGATGCTCCTGGAAGTGGCCGGCACCATGTCTCTGCGGCCCCTGGGGGAGGAGGAGAGCAAAGGGCTCTGTGCACTGCCCTTGCCTGCAAGCTCCGCCCCCCACAGCTCCCACTGGCCGGGAATGGGAAACCGTGGCCAATGGGAGCTTCAGGGTGATACCCAAAGGCGAGGGCAGCATGTGGCGGAGCCGCCTACTCCACTCCACCTTCAGAAGCCACTGCTGGACATGCTGGCCACTTCTAGGAGTGGCGCAGGGCCAGGGCAGGTAGGGAGCCTGCCTTAGCCCCGCTGTGCGCCGCTGCCACTCCGGAGCCACTTGAGGTAAGCGGCGCCGGGTTGGAGCCCACACCCCGAACCTCTCCTGCACCCCGCACCCCAACCCTCTGCCCTGAGCCTCCTAACCCCCTGCTTTGAACCCCCGCCACACCTCAAGCCCCTACCCTGAATCCCCTCCCGCACTCTGCACCCCTTCCTGCACCCCAACCCCCTTCCCTGAACCCCCTGCCACACCCCGCACCCCTCCTGCACCCCAACCCCGTCAAGCCCCCTCCTGCACTCTGCACCCCCTGCTGCACCCCAAGCCCCTGCCCAGAGCCCCTTCCTGCACCCAAACCCCCTGCCCACACCCCGCACCCCTCCTGCACCCCAACCTCCTGCCGAGCCCCCTCCCGCACTCCACACCCCCTGCTGCACCCCGCACCCCTCCTGCACCCCGCTCCCCTGCCCAGGGTCCCCTCCCACACCGCGCACTCCCTCCTGCACCCAACCCCCTGCCCCAGCCCTACATTCATGGCTCTGCATACAATTTCCCCACCCAGATGTGGCCCTCGTGCCAAAAAGTTTGCCCACCCCTGGTCTAGATGATCTAATAGGTCTTTTCCATCTTTACAGTTCTAATTCTATGAAATGTTTAAGGACTTTTGTTTATGTTACTGGCACCCCGCAGGACCCAGATTCTTAATAGACTATAGAAGTTATTAGAGAGACAAGGTAGACCAACTTCTGTTGTGAATGGGACAAACTGCCAAACTATACGTAAGCTTATCTCTCTAATATCATGAGACTGACACAGCTACAATACTACGAACAACTACAGAAGTTATGATATTGTGGCTGTTGTAAATGCACAGTAAATCTACTTTTCTCAGGACAATGATTAACTGTAAAGCTGCATTGCTGAAACAACCTGGTACATCTTGAGTCTAGTAACTTCAAAGGCCTGTTACCAAACTCCAAATTACTTAAATTTAAACTGTGTGTGTCATGAAGTCTGCTACAGTCTTTAGGCTCATGCAGGATCACAAAGCTGGTAGCTCATGTTTTTAAAACTAAAGAGAAAAAATAGTAAGAAAAACAAAAAAGATTTACCCCTGTAAGTCTGAATAATGACAGGAAAGATGGGACCTACCACGCCAGTATTTTAATTGTGTGGACTTTCTGGGGTTTCCACTCCCTCCAGTCCTACATGCTATGCAAAATTGCTCTGCAGAAGATGGTCAAATTTCCACTTGTTTCCACTGCTTTTAGGCACAAAAAGTGAGCACGTCCAACACGGAAGTTCAATAGCTCACTAATATTGCTTTATTTTAATACTTTTGCTGACTTTACTTAATGCAAAAAGAAGCCATCAATGTCTCTAAGTGTAGTGGCCTCATCAAGCTGATAAGACTGAATCTGCCCCAGCTCCTTTCCCCTCAGCTTTGTGTAATAAAGAGATCCTCTATGACTCAATTGCTGGCTGGAATATGTACTTTGAGGGCTGTCTCTCATTTGGCCTTGCAGCCTGAACCACGTTGAAAAAATATTTTTTCTATGAAGCCCAGAGTCCTCAAAGTCCTGTTTCAGACATTGTTTAGTCCTCCATTAAACATCTTTCCCTGCCCGCCTGAGAATAAGAACCATCAGCACCTCACTTATGTAAGACTCCATTTATTGGGGATCCTCCCATGACCAACTAACATGTTTTTAAATGTCCTTGTCCACTCTGTGGACAAAATCATATTTAATGTTGTGCTATTTAATACGGTTTCTAATACAACACATTTGCCCAGGGTAGACAATTTCACACAGGAAGAAAAGGAGAGGGTGGTCAACTTGGAAAATACCAAGACAGCAAAGTGTTGCTGGCTAAAAGTTAACACGGAGTTAAATCAATCTTAGTTTTGGTCTGCCGGCACCCAAAGACAGTGGCTGTAGACAGTCCCAATTGCTGGCTCTCAAATAGACAATATAATGAATCCACTACTGAAGTCTGCCTCCATTCCAATCGGGGAGATTGACCAGGTTCAAGTGTCCCAGGACAGAGGGACTTTGAAATGGATAAAAGACTGTCTGTGATTGGGAAGAGATACTAAGTGAAGGGTCAGACAAAGGTAGAGGCTGCAGGACCATAGTCTACCTTGTTCAGCTTCAATGCTGGGGCGGATGCCTTAGACAAAGGTAAGGTGGCCACTCACATATTTCTGGAATAGCAGACATTCCTGTACTTCTAGGAACAGCATGGGTCCGCATTCGCTGGCATGACCTTGCACACAGAGCATGCAAAGCCACGCTGCATAGAGGTCACTATTTTTAGGACCGCCCCATGCCAGCTGAGGTGGGTGGAGCAGCATGCTCTTAAAAATGGCATCCCCCATCCAATTTTGTCCCTGTACTGAACAGGGGACAAGCCTCTCAATACTGGACCAGTGGCCTCCCTAGCCAAGGGCATGGGGTGGCACAACCTAAACTTGCAAGATAAGGAAAAGGTTTAGGTAAGATAATATGCATATAGGTGTTTTGCTTTTTCATTGCCATTGTTGTTTCCTCTGTCATTTTCCTGTGGACAAATAAGTAGCACTCTGTTTGGAACAAGCTGTTCTCTGTCAATGCGCTTTCATACTGCTCTCAGGCTCCTGGATGGAGTGGCCAAAATGGATTTGGACCTTCTGAGGATGCAGTTTTGAACAGGGGTGCCATGACCTGGGGACCCAGTCTAAAAGGATTCCATTCTGAGAAAAGTACAGGTGGTGCAGGCCTATCACTTGGAAAAGATGTGCATGGAGAAACTGAGTGAGAGATCAAAAGTACAGCTCACCCTGGAACAGTAACAGCCTACCATAAAGATTATTGGGGTGAAAAAAACAGTTACCTACCTTTCCATAACTGTTGTGCTTCGAGATGTCTTGCACATGACTATTCCAATTTAGGTGGGCACGTGCCCCATGCACAGATGTCAAAGATTTTTTTCCCCTCAGTGGTAGCCACTGGGGTGGTTCACTGTCGCGATGCACCATTGCATGCTGGTATAAAAGCAGAGCTGCCCGATCCTCCCTCAGTTCCTTCATACCAGACAGACTCTGACAGAGAGGGGAAGATGGGCGGGTCGTGGAATGCACACGTGCAACACATCTCGAAGAACAGTTATAGAATGGTAGGTAACCCTTCTTTCTTTTCTGAGTGACTGAACATGTCCATTCCACTGTAGGTGACTCACAAGCAAATATACATGGAGGTGGGTTCGGAGCCTATCTGAAGAGTGATTGTAAGATGACCCATCCGAAACTGGACTGACAGGAAATGCCATAATGAGAAGCAAAAGTGTGGAGTGATGAATAGGTTGCTGCTTTACAAATGTCTGATCAGCACTTGCACCAAGAAAGCTGCAAAAGCTGCCTGCTTTCTAGTAGAATGTGTCAACACTCTAGCTGGCGGGATTGTATTAGTTAGTTGCTAGCATAAACAAATGCACTAAGAGATCTGGGATGAGATTCTCTGAGTGGAATATGGTTGGCCCTTATGTCTGTCTACAACTGCTACAAACCACTGAATAGAAGATCTAATAAGATTTAGCCCACTCCAGGTAGAAAGCTAAAACCCTTCTCACAGCTGTGTGAAACTTTTCCTCATCACTATGCGCATGGGGTTTTGGAAAGAATGCGGGCAAACAAATGGCTTGGTTAACATGAAAATTAAAGACTACTTTCATGAGAAATTTTGGGCGATGGTGGATATAAACTTTATCCTTATAGAAAACTGTACCAGAGTTCTCAACTTGCTCACCCTTTTGCCTGAGGTAATAGTCAGCAAAAATGCTACCTTCATGGAAAGTTGAAGAAGGGAAAAAATGGCCAGGGGCTCGAAGGGAGGTCCTTTCAATTTTGCTAAGAATAAGTTCAGATCCCGAGGGATGGGGTCTTGTATATGTGGCTATAATCAGACCAAGCCCTTTAGAAACGGGTGACAATGGGGTTTGAGAAAAGGGATCTATTATCCATCAAGACGTGGAAGGCTGAAACAACTGACATATGCATCCTTATACATCTAATAGTCAAACTCTGTTTTAGATCTAGAAGATAGTCCAGGGGTGTCCACTTCTGGAGAAGTCCTTCCACTTAGCCAGGTAATTGTTCCTAGTTGACAGTTTTCAGGGGATGGCCTTGACAGACCTGGCACTGACAATCCTCTCTTGGGAGACACAGCATTCCAGCGAGGTTTCTCCCCTGAACACTTTGAGTGTCTACCTCTGTCTGGCTTCAGGACCGATTCAGTTCAACGAGGAACTGAACTTGAAAAAGGCCTAAGCCTTTTCTTCAGTATGAGGGAACGGCCCTGAGGATCAGCCGGCATCTCCAATGAAGCGCTCTGTATCGAAATTGATAAACTTGGGGCAATTTCTCCATGTGAGAATTCCAACAGGGGTCAAAGTGCTGCGTCCTTAGGCAAGCACATAAGCCTCCCCACCCTGTTTTTTTCTGAGCAGGGCTTGAATCTTTGCAAATGTGACATTTGTTACTAGCATGGGATTTCCCCAAACATTTCAAGCAGGCCAGATATGGATCGCTGACTGGCATGGGCTTTGCACAGGTTCAGAAGGACTTAAATCTCACCAAATGAGGCATTGTTCTGGTACTGATATTGGTACCAAAAGATAAAAAGTTGTCAAAAAAAAAAAAAAAAATCACAAAAACGGAAACCTAGCACTAAAATTGTCTGAACTAACTATAACTAAAACCACTAATCTACAACAAATAGGATCTTTATTCAGAAAGGAGAGGAAAACACTTGAATTAACAAGTCTGGATTGCTCCGACAACTGTCACTGGCGGTAAGAAGGACCTGAGGTGTATCAGGGACAGCTCCGCTCCCTTTTACCAGCATGCAGTGTGGCGATAGAAGATACTTGAGCCATCCCTATGGGTACCACTGAGGGGAAAAAAATCTCAGACATTTCTGCAGGTGCATAGTTTTGGAACCAGGGAGGCTTTCTCCCGAATGGCATACTAACGATAACTACTAAGCTAAAATATAAAACTATTTACAATGAGTTTACTTTACAGGTAATGCATGGAGTGAAGGAAGACATGATTCTGACTCAGGCCATGTGGAGGCAAGAAGGAACTGGATCCTCTTCTACCCTTGAAATATGAGGAAACCTACTGTGTATATGTGGGTCAACGGATGCTGAAAAATTTCTGGACTCTAGGGAGCAGCACTCAAAGAATATATATTTAGACATTTCTACAATAAATATTAACTACAGTAAAAGTAGAGAGAAATATTCATTTTACTCAGCATTTCCAGCAACAGCTCTCTGCAAATGTGCTAGTTGCTGCTACTGTGTGTTGCGGAATGCCAGGTGCTAAATACTTCTATTTTTAATATGTTTCTGTAGTTATCTGAGACCAAAGAAGTTTTAACTTTGTATCATTGGTAAGAATTACAAAGTCAGCCATTTTTCACAATGAAGTCATGCACACCAACTCCTAAATTAACCCAGCAGAAAATTCCTCCAAGACATTATCCCTGCACTGCAGCCACCATGATTGCAAGAGAATACTGTGGCTTTAGGAAAGCAGCATTGCTTTAGGGTGGAATTTTGATATTACATTCATTTCAGAGTCATGAACAACAAAGTTGTCATGAACGACACACACACACACAAAAAGGGACATGCCTGGGTTGCAGGACAGTAATATAAAGCACTGGAGTAGTAGCTCATGAGTTCCTAGTCAATTAATAGTATGCTCATTTCAAAAGTTGGAAAACTCAGTGAGACTATATCGTCCTGTGATTTCCAGTCCATTTTATAGTAATGCTTCAAGATGGAAACAGCTATATAAATATGTAATATTTACAGTAAGAATTTAAATACATCATCATCATCACAGCGTTTAAGAGCTGTAGTGATAGACGAGGACCCAATTGTGCTAGCACCATAAAACAAAGAACAAAATGAAACCTGGGGAGGATTTTAAATTTATAACCTTATAAACCTTGCACTAGAACCTTTGATTTTCAAGTATCTGTGTTTAAGTAATCAACCCTGTGTTCTGCATTGAACTTTTACAAATAAAGATGAAAAGAAGAGAAAAAATAAACAAAGGGATCACACCTCCTTCACAGTCAAATATATGTTTTAATGCACAACATAAAGAACAGCATATTCAAATAAACAAGCCTGGCAAAAATGTTAATAAAAGAAGGAGGGAGCCTGAACACTTGCCACTCAGAAGAGACAGGATAATGTGGTTTGGCAACTGCATGGGGTTTTGATGATAGCAATATCAAATTATACTTAGAATGTTTATTTGGACCATACAGTTGAAGTTTCAGGTTGAGTGTTTACTGTTCAGTCCACTATAACTCAGTGGGAAGGGGTATATACAGGGGAATATGCCAATAAAAAGATTTGACAAGCTTACCCAAACTGAAGCTTACATGAATGTCTCCTTGTATATTTTCCCAATATAGGTACTAATAACCTTTTTTCTATACTGTTCGGCCTATTTTATCATTAATATAAAGCAGAGCTGTCAAGCAATTAAAAAAATGTATTGCGATTAATCGCATTGTTAAATAGAATACCATTTATTTAAATATTTTTGGATATTTTCTACATTTTCAAATACATTGATTTCAATTACAACACAGAATACAAAGTATACAGTACTCAGGTTATATTTATTTTTGATTACAAATATTTGTGCTATAAAAAAAAGTATTTTTCAATTTACCTCATACAAGTACTGTAATGCAATCTCTTTTTCATGAAAGTTGAACATACAAATGTAGAATTATGTACAAAAGAAATTGCATTCAAAAATAAAACAATGTAAAAGTTTAGAGCCTACATGTGCACTCAGTCCTATTTCTTATTCAGCTAATCACTCACACTCAGACAAACAAGTTTGTTTACATTTGCGGGAGACAATGCTGCCCACTTCTTGCTTACAATGTCACCTGAAAGTGAGTATGGGTATTTGGACGGTACTGTTGTAGCCGGCGTCGCAAGATATTTACATGCTAGATTCGCTAAAGATTCATATGTCCCTTCATGCTTCAACCACCATTTCAGAGGACATGCTTCCATGCTGATGACAATTCTGCTTGATAATCCAAAATAGTGCGGTCCGACACATGTTCATTTTCATCATCTGAGTGAGATGCCACCAGCAGAAGGTTGATTTTCTTTTTTGGTGGTTCAGGTTCTGTAGTTTCCGCATTGGAGTGTTGCTCTTTTAAGACTTCTGAAAGCATGCTCCACACCTCGTCCCTCTCAGATTACAGAAGGCACTTCAGATTCTTAAACCTTGGCTTGAGTGCTGTAGTTATCTTTAGAAATATCACATTGGTACCTTCTTTGCGTTTTGTCAAATCTGCAGTGAAAGTGTTCTTAAAACGAACAACATGTGCTTGGTCAGCATCCGAGACTACTATAATATGAAATACATGGCAGAATGCTGGTAAAACAGAGCAGGAGACATACTATTCTTCCCCAAGGAGTTCAGTCAAAGTTTAATTAACACATTTTTTTTTAAACGAGTGTCATCAGTATGGAAGCATGTCCTCTGGAATGGTGGGCAAAGCATGAAGGGGCATACGAATGTTTAGCATATCTGGCACATAAATACCTTGCAATGCTCGCTACAAAAGTGCCATGCGAACACCTGTTTTCACTTTCTGGTGACATTTGAAATAAGAAATGGGCAGCATTATTTCCCATAAATGTAAAGCAACTTGTTTGTCTTAGCAATTGGCTGAATAAGAAGTAGGACTGAGTGGACTTGTAGGCTCTAAAGTTTTACATTGTTTTGTTTTTGAGTGCAGTTATGTAACAAAAATAAACAACTGATATTTGTAAGTTGCACTTTCAAGATAAAGAGATTCCATTAAGGTACTTGTATGAGGTGAATTGAAAAATACTATTTATTTTGTTTATCATTTTTACAGTGCACATACAGTGTAATAAAAATATTATAAAGTGAGCACTGTACACTTTATAGTCGGTGTTGTAATTTAAATTGATATATTTGAAAATGTAGAAAAACATCCAAAAATAGTAAATACATTTCAATTGGTATTCTACTATTTAACAGTGCAATTAAAACTGCGATTAATCATGATTAATTTTTTTCAGTTAATTGCATGAGTTAACTGCGATTGATCGACAGCCCTTATATAACGACTAATTAAATATCAGACTAATATAATTATGAGGTTTTTTTTTAAAAAGACTTAGCAGAAATGTAACTGATGATGAATCTATAGTACTGGTGATAACTAAACTATTTGTCTAGTTCTGTAACTAAGTCCTTCACTTCCATACACTCTTTGCTACAGAAATTAAGATGACGACAACTTATCCTACCGTTTTCTAGAGGAGCAGGTGCAGATGACTCCAACCTCATGTCATCTTGGTCATGTCGGGTATGATTAGCAGCCAAACTAGCCCACTGGGACACCCAACGTTTACTTCCAGATGCAGCAGAGCCTTCCTGAGAAAAAAAGAAATAAGACAAGAAACAGCAGATTTTGCTTAAAAGTATGTGATATAAAGTTGATAAACTGGTATATTATCAAAACACAGATGTGTCTGAAATCTTAATTATTTTCATGGAAAGTGCAAATATTAAAGGAACTAATTTTAATTTATTTTGGAGAATCCTAATGTTAATACTGGATTGACAGTCTTAAATCCTTTATTGCGCTAGACAGATGCAGAACAACTACAGGCTGTCATTTTCCCACTGTGATGAATATTCAAACAATATATATTATGTGAAAGAATATATGCCTAGGTGAAACGAGATTATTTCATTCCTGAACTTAGAGGAAGTTGTTGACAAAGGTAGAGCTAGCAGGCTTTAACCACTCAAAAATTAATATTTTTTTTCCAGGGGGAAAAAAACCCCAAAAGGGCAAGGCAGATATTTTCTCCAGAGTAAAAGGGAAGCTATTAAATTGACCCTGACAGGAAGACTAGTTTAAGGATTGGAGAAGCCAGATAACTTGGAGTACTTCAAAAAATAATGGGTATTAGTAGCATATGTAAACATAATTGCCGGAAGATAAAGGTGTCTGGAACTGTATTTCTACATGAAAATGTGAAGTGACTGGAAAAGGTATCTGGCTTTGTACATTATAAATAAACTGTATCGTTAAAGTCCAACAATATAGCTTCATGTATGAACCAAAAGACTGAATTGCATTTTTGTAGCCAAAACAAAGGAAGCTGAGGACATTTTTTAGTTTAGATAAAAATTAAATGATTGGGTTTACAAGATAACCAGGATTGTCTTAGAGGTGTCACTGTTGTCAATGTAAGGAACCAATGATCTGGAAAGAACAGGGTCATAAAAGATAGTATCCTGAGAGAAACTATGCTTGAATAGCTTTGATTTCTATTTACTTAGCTTTCCTTTTTAATCAAAGTTTAGACTTCTAAAATTAGGCTTATATACAGGACATGTCCTTATGTCTATGTGTTGAATTATATGACTCAATTTATTTTTACTGTTGTATAATTTAAGATTATACTGGAAAAGTTCTCTAAATATGCAAATATAATACTGCTATTTCATCTAACATACCGCAGCATCACTGTCTGTGCATCTCACTCATTCACATAGACAAACAAAAATCATATGTCCAAAGGCTCTACTGAAGTTAATGAAGACTAATAGGATGGATACAAGGGGGGAGGGGAGGGGATTGTGTGCAGGGAATTCATCTTTAAGAGTCTAAAAAGAACAATTTTATTGACAATTTATATCTCCAGTGAAGATGGGTAACTGTAGCTAGACAACATAGATTAAGGTAGAGGAACTGAGACCCACAAATGTACCTCACGAAGAATCTGGATGAGCTACCTGCACTCTTGAGAGTTTAGCTGAATCTCCATTGTCCACTGAATTCTTCGCACTTCCAATCAGACTGCCAGTTAGGGTACATTGTGATGGTCATTTTCCCACTTGGAACTGGACTGAGATTCCTACATATTTCATCTAAATCATCTGACAGTCCTGAGACATTAGCAAATATCAGCAAACTATTTTACTGAGTGTCTAAAGTAAAAGGTTCTATATTCTATTGACAATTTTGAGTCAACCCCATCCACTCAATCCTTCTTTAAATGTTTAAAACCCCAAATCATTAATTTGTTTAGATTTCACACATAGAAATAATATATTTTAAAGAACAAAACAACTGAAAATCATTCTCTCATTTAATTGTCAAGATTTGAATTCATAGTACTGAATTGCCCCTGCTGATGCAGTTGACATCACTAACACAAAAGAGTGCAAAGAATGCTATGAATCTAGCTTCCAACACTATTTTAGGAATGTGAAATGCAGGAGGAACCCATCAACCTGATCTTTGCCATTAGACAAACTTCAGCAATTTGAATTCATTTTTCAAAATCAAATGTTACAAGTTTCAGTTCTACTTATAGAAAATTAAGGCAATTTTTCATTCACTTTAAGTGTGTGTATTACTGGCCACAATGGAGAAGAAAACGATGGCAAGAAGAATGACAGATCTTTCTACAACAGTTCATATATTGTACTGAATTATATTAATAACTTGCAGTATTTAAAGACTAATGGAAGAAACTTTTGTTAACATCTAAAGGTTCATCTTCCTTTTTGGTTTACCCTAAACTTTATTTACTTCATTTTCCCCTGTTCCCATTCACAGTATTGTTTTTATTACAACATAAACTCCTGCCAAAATATGATGTAGAGACCAATTAACCACCTGTGAACCATATGCTAAAGGGAAATATGAGTAGCTCAGCTTATACTACCCGTAAACCCAGGAACTTAATCACCTTTATCAGAAGTCTGAACTCTATCAGTTTGTGGAATAGAAGATTATGGCCAGCTTTCGCAGACCCAAAAATTAATGATAACAAAACGAGCTTTATATTTTACTTTCAGAAGACAATTAAATTAGTTACACTGCCAACATATAACTCCTACTTTTTATGTAGTATTCAGGGCCACAGGTTATGTTGCCAAACCTCTGCTATAGTATTGTGTTGTGAAGATAGTCACATTATTCAGCCTCCCTTCCTTCTTAAATTTCTACTACAATAATGAATAGCTTACCAAAAGTGATAAAGTTACAAAATAGTTTTATTTTTAAGTCTAACATACATCACCATGGTGGAAAACATCCAATAGGACACACACATATATCAAAAAAATAAAGTTACCAACCCTATAGTTATTCCTATAAGAAGTCGTACCAACAGCCTCTCAGACTTCCAAATCACCAGGGAGACACCCTCTGAGCATCATCTTATGTTGCATAAGGAGTTTCCAAATCCCCCCGTCTTTCAGACAGTTTCAGATTTAAATTTGAGACTCTGACTCTCAAGCTATTCACATTGACCCAACTTTCCCTTATTCACTCCTTTTACCTCCATCCCCAATGAACTGGAGCATCAAATAACCCCTTACTGTGACTTTTAGCTCTAAACTCCATAGAGAGCAGCATATCTTCAGGTAAGATTTATGGACTATACACCAAAGGATTGCTACAGACAAGCTTCAGGTTTAAAGGACATGGCTGAAAAACTCCTACAGTACATAACACAGAACACCTTAAGTCACGCCAGAGCAGTTTTTTTAACCAAAGGGAAAAAATGTAACTACCAGATATTCCAGGCTGAGTGCTTTGGCTATAGGAATGGATCAGAGAATTTATTGACATCCAAATGATTTGTTTTGAAGGATCGAGTTAATGCAATGCAAGTATAAATGATAAAAATAAAACCTTTATGAAGCATAGTGATTCAACTATTCTACCTAATATGGGTGCAATATGCTAAGTAATCATACAGAATATATTTACTCACACCTCAGAATATTTACTAGCTATATACTACTACTATTACTTAAGCGAGCAGAAAAAGTGAACATAGGCATTCAGAGCTGTGCAAGACCATGATATCATCAAACTGGTGCATGTGAACCTGAAAGTAGAGTGCCAAAATTTTAACAAGACTGCTTCCATTTTGTGCAAAAAGTAAAAGAAAACCATGAAGTAAAAGAGCAGAGACAAATTTTATGATGTTAGTATCAAAGTAAAAGATTACAAAACTGTGGTTAGTCTGAAGTAATCTTACTGCTGAAAATTATGTGCAAACTGTGGGTGAAAGGGATAAATCCTAATCTCAAACTGGTTAAGTATTCACATTAATCAAATTCATAAAAAAATTTACCTCGTTAATTATCCCACCAAAAACTCTCTAAATGTGCTAACAAATTTCATTAGCTTTTTTCCTTAAATCATGCTGACCTCTGGTGGCAAGTGGCTGCTGTTTAATATAGAAAATACAAGTGTTTTAAAATATTTTTATTGAATGGTTGGAATCGGAGGCTGAGCAGGTCATTATTTATTCAATAATTATGAACTAAGCTGCAATAGTTTTATGTTAAGTCAAAGAACTACATATAATCAATCGAAATCTTTTACTCACTCCATTCTATTTTATTTTGTTCTATTCCCTCCATCAATTTCAGCCAATCTCAGAATATTTAACCATTGCCATGTAATACAAGATTGCTAATCTCCTCAATGAAAGGTGCTAATTTCACTCCTTCATTTGGATGTATATCTTCTTCTTGATGTATTACAAGCACTTCAAACTTAACACATCTAAGACCAAAATTATCTTTCCACCCAAAAATCCTTCTGTATGACTATTGACACCACTTTCACCCTTCCAATCACCCAGACTTGCAACATGTATTTTTTTTATCCCTTTCTCCTTTTCATTCTACTCTCATATCCCTTGCCTCATCCTGCCTCTTCATCTGTGTCTCCAAAACTTATGATTATTTTTTTCTCTCTAATACGAAAACAGTTTTAGTATGTATTCTGGTAACTTTGTACTTTAAATACTGCAATCCTCTCTCTAGTTCATCCAAAAGGCTATTGCCATGATCATATTCCCATCCTCCAGATGCTTAAATTTGAATTAGCTTCTCTTTTTCTTTTGCTTAAATACAATCTACTTCTACTTTCAAAGCCTTCCTTAACTCCTTCCCCAACTACAACTGTCTTCATCTCTTCCTGAGTTCACTCTGACTCTATTCAGTATATCCAAGATGCTCTTATGACAATTCTCTTGGATTATTTACCCTGTCATGACTTTGCACCTTCTTTGATATCACCCTTTGTGGCTTGGAATAGCCTCATAAATAAAGCTGTGCCAAAAGCCCTCCATCTCCAAACACTTACAAACCTACTAGTTCTGCTAAGCATTCTGACTATAAAGAGACAATCTGATATTGCAAACTAAAGCACACCCAACTTTAAAACTCCAGCAGCATGTAGGGGATTTAAACCTGCCTTAAACAGGCAGATCAGGATTCCTGTGCAGGAGGAAATCCACAACTGGCATTTAGCAGTATAGGTGACTCTACACCAGCCACTCCTCACCACTCCAGCATAGATGGAGTGTGAACCTGTTTGGAATTACAGGGGGTGACAGTGATCCCCAGCCAACATTATGGCCCCTAGAGGACAGTTATTAACTGGCACAGTTTGGAGCTGCTTTCAAACTGCTCTAAACTATGCTGGGGATGGTAGACAACCCCAAGAGTATGCAACCATAAACAATTCCTTTGCAGCTCCTTATTCAGCTGTGCTCAACATTCCCTGGTCACAGCTGAGGATTCAGCCCACGGTAATCAACTCAAATGAACAGACATAATGGAGTCAGTTTAGGAGACAGTGTCAGTCTTCATTCTGTATCTTTTGGCATTGGTTAAAATCAGGTACATGTTATAATTGTGGCATAATCCCCTTTTACCTGCAAATAAACTAACACCAGCCTAGAAACTCAAGCACAAAGAACAATACACACACAGAGACGCACACACAACACTTGGCTATGTGTGCAGTTAAAGAAAGACAAAAAAAAATCTTCCCCCTCTTTAGATAGTATTGGAAGATGGAGAGGACACAAGGGAGCTGAAAGCTGAAGAAAAGGAAACAGGAAAAAACACAATAAGTCAGTGGATTTACAGCTGAAAGTAATGGAGCAGGACAAAAGAACTTGTTTAACAAGTTTTGTATTTTGGTTTATAGCATAACTATTATGAAAATAATATTCTCACAGTCACTATTCAAGCATACATTTTAGATATACTACATATGTCAACATCATGATTGCACAGTAACTATCATACCACCAAACAAGATAGATTCTGCTATGGTAGTTTCTTAGTAACTAAAAACAACTTATTTGCACTAGCAGGTGGTAAGCACACAGACACGTGTCAAGGTCTTGATAAATAAGAACTTAATAAACTTCAACTGACCTCTTGCTGGACCATCTTTCACCATAAGTCCTGCCAAGGCAATTAAGAGATGCCCTTTCTTTAAGTCATGTAGAACATCATCCTGCATCAATCTGATTCTGTTCTATTTCTATTCTATTCAGCTTATCAGACTGTGCCCTTCAATCTGCTATCTGAATGCCATTCAGGAATCCAGTATTAGGTATGACAAACATCTGTCACTTGGATATAACTGATTTATATATACAGGCTCAGAACTTCTAGTCCTTTGCCTAATTGACAAAACCACACCGCCTTTCAGACATCTAACATCAGTGCCTTCTCAAAGGCCAGGTCTCAATTGCAAGCTCCAACTCCGAAGATGTCCATCTGTATTTCCCTGTGACTGTTTTCAGAACTTATACTTTCTATGTGGGTCACTTAACTGCTCATGCTATATTTCCTATAACTGCACACAAGTACAAGCAGAAGGTAGCAAAGCTTAATGCCGTCAAGATTTAATTTAGCTACCTCTAACAGCAAAAGTTTTGATAAACTATAATACAATAAAACAGATAAGAAAAATCAAATTTTTAGAGACCTAAATTAAGGCTTTGTATGCAAAGTCTTCTGTGGTAGATGCTTAACACTCACAGGTCAACTATTAGTGCCCTCTCTCTTTTATTGGAAGAAAAAAGAAGACCATCAAAAATTATATTCTACCTCTGTGTCAAGAAATCCAGTTGTACTCAGTGGTCTTTTTTCTTCCAGCACTACTGTAGCAGAATTTATAGCCCAATCTTTTACTAAATCTTTCTGGTTCTCGTTGATAACAGGCCTATTATAATCCTGGCTGTCATCCACTCCAAACACCTGAAAATGAAACAAATCATTATACATATTAACCCAATGCTTTCCCGATTCAATGTTCAATTTTAATGTATGGATGGTGTCAATATTGGCATAAGTAGTCAGATCCTTCATTTTAAAATGTTTTTACATGAATCTGACATCAACTAATTTGTTGTAAAGAACAGATTATAAGTTTTAGAAATAGAGCAGATATTTGTCAGTTTCCCAAAATTCAGGGAAATGGTAGTTGAAATGACCAGATATGAAACAATGATTCTTCTGATCAAAATAATTAAACGGCACAAAGATAGTGGCCAAATCAGTGGCAAAACAAGAACATTTTAAAAAGTATTTGCCAGGTATTTTTTTTATATATATATATTTTCAAAAACAAGAAATACATGTACTTATATTTGCTACTGGTTCCCTCAGTGTGCTACTGTTCTAATTAAAGAAATATTTCTATGTTTTTGCTTTTTCTGAAGAGTTCCCATGTTATATATCAAGTGTTCGTCAATCTCATCATGTGACCCACATCTTGAAAGAAACTATTTCTTGGACCATCTTCTCTCCCGCTGATGTTTGCATGACCACCTTTCCCTAACTCTGGTGACAGAATAACATCTCTGCAGCAACTAAAGTAATTGCTTACTTAGAAAAATAATTCAGAAAATATTAAATGTGTTTTAGTTTCTTTTAATGCAACTTAGAAGGAGAAGAGTCAGCATAAAGGTACTAGTCATTTTTCCATGGACCACTGGTGGGTCAGGGACAACAGTTTGAAAACCACTATTATAGATAGCTTGCAGTTATTTTCAAAAAAGAACTCTGTGGGGTTTGGGAAATAAATACTTTAAAGCCAAGAAACATATTATTTGGAAAATTCTGTTTAGAGAGATTTAAATTAACTTTATTACTACTCTGCTACGGGCTCCAACACTAAAACAGGATATTTATGTTTTTCCCTCACTATAATTCTATGACATAATAATTGGCTCTTGCGATGTCCGAGGATTGTTTTGTCATAAGGAATAGGGAGCTATTTAAACAACTTCTCTGTTCTTATAAAAATGTCACTAGTAAAACACCACAAAAATAAGTAGATATTTTTTCTAAATGCAATATTTTTCATAGTTTTGCAGAAGGTTTCTATGGATCTTTTATAAATGCTTTGGCCAGTACTAATAGATAAATCAAGATGCATTGCTAACCAAAATTCTGAACAAGTTTCTTATGTTTAAAAGTCTATAAATCAGCCAATTCACCACTAGATGGCCACAATCCATAACACTTTTTCCATACCTAAGAAAACCAGCAGAAGCCCAAGTACTGTAAAGAGGCACGTTTGTTTGGGTTTTTTTGAGTGAAAAAGAGTTTTGCAGGATTCAGCCATACAAATTCCCATTTAAGCCAATTATGTAAATTTAGCCTCTATGAGTCCACATATATTAATATTTGTGTTTTGCCAACACTTGAGATTGAGAAACCATTTTCAAATTTGTTTTATATGTTTGCACAGTATTCTAGTGCAAAGAGTTAGCCTTCCACCTGATTCTATTATTTATAGATAGAACATGCCTAAAATTCAAAATTAATTGCTTTATTAATTTTACACGTTAATTATGTCTTGATAATCTCATACACGAGTTATTTTAGAAGCACTTGGTATATCTTTTGAACCCAAGACAGGCATGATACATGATGTGATATCCACTTCCCCTTCTCTCTCTCCATTCTCCCTTCTTTTCCTGCTGCTTTTGACTAGTGCGGGTAGATGGCAAGTTTTACAGATTCAAATAAAGTTAACTATCATGCTACCTCTTCTTTTCTTTTACTTGCTTTCTGCAGCTACTTCATCTTCCTCGTTTTATTTTCAAAGAATCCTTTTGATTAATGCTTTACAATTCTCTTTAGAAACTGAAAATAAATATGGATTATTTTATTGCATCAATGCTGTAGAATAATGTGATTTGAATGATGCTTCACTCATACATACCTAATCAGAACTACAGGAGTAATTTGCTGCATATAAACTATTATTATCGGACAATATCTGTTTACTATGCCAATGAATCTCTTCACCACTCTGCAAACACTGGTGTTTAAAATAGCTTTCCCTTTCAACATTAGGTCTTGTGGACCTGAAGCCCCAATGAAATCATTCTGCTTCTTCTGTTATGGAAATCACTGATGTGACAGGTTGAACGTTAAATTCTGCTTTGTTCTGTGAGGGTGTACTTGGGTTGGGGACAGGATGCAAGGAATATCTTCTCCTTCCACACAATGGTTCTGTGAGGAGCCATAGGTAAATGCTGCTAGTAGTGCTCCCTCAGCATGAGGAGTGGAGTACTCTATAGCCCTAGGGAAGTGTCCAGTTGGATTGGGGGTTAGTACTCAGAGACAGGAAAAGGGGGAGCATAAACTACGTCTTTTTTTCAGCAGCTCAGCACATTTCCCGTGTTCCAGAGGCTTGTTTTTCCTTTTTGTGTTTCTGCCCTACGTGGGCAAAATACCACATAATCCTACATCCTGAGTGTTAATACTTCTGTTCCCATCCTACCGCAGAGCTCCTCACTGGAGCAAGGATATGATCTAGCCCAATGAATGGTATTACAGGATGAAGAAAGAAGCAAGGAAAGTTCCTAAATTGTCTTAGTCTTGGATATCAGCATCTCAGTCTATTAAAAAATGAATTTCATAAAAACACTCAAAAGCATTTTTCAATAAGGATCATTTTAATGCCAAATTTCAACTTTATACAACCAACCATTTTGGCTATAAAACTGGTTTTTAAAAAAATGTTACCTGAATTCTTCTCTAATGGGAAAAACTTTTTTCCCCACACTTATATGATTAAACACTTTTTTTCCAAATTTAGAAAAAAGTAATCTTTGAGCAGAGACTTAGCCTGCATTTTGAAAGTTTCAGAAAATTATGAGTCAACTTCAAATAATTTACAAAGTTTTGAAAAGGACAATTGGTCAAATAAGTTGAATTTTTGGAAGTCTGCTAGACTGTCATCTACTGGAAGGTTGTACACACAGTTTGGTGAACTTCACAAACAATGATAATCACCACAACCCTCTCTCCCCCATCTTCTGTCTTTCTGTGAGACAAGTAGGTGTTATCACTCACGTCACACCAAGACAGAAAGATTAAATGACTTGACCAAGGCTACAGAGGAATCTGGTGTCAGAAACAGAATTAGAATGCAGGCCCATGCTTCATCCACTAGAAAACACTATCATCACACCATTGTACTATCCCTCCAAAGTCACTGCCTGTTCAGCAAAGGAACCAGCTCATTTGCATGTAGTAAGCTATGAGGGAACATAGAAAGCTATGAACTCTCAGTGGTAGCCTACAATGCATTCTCCTTCCAGCTTTTCAGCTATGAGGTGACCTGAGAGCCTTCCAAATAATGCATTTTTGTTTGCATGATTCTCAAAGCAAAACTTTAGATGGCTATAATGGAAGGGTATAAAATCATAGTGGGTAAGCTTTCAACCTGAATGATCAGTTTACTTTGGTTTATGTTTCCAAGCCACCATCACAAGGCCTAGAAACTTACTTTTAAAAGTTTCTTTTTTACTTTCCTAGCTCTTGTTGGGCCTCAGACGGGTCCAAAGTTCAGCTCTGTGGTCACTGCTGCTTCTGCTTTATGGGAAACCTTGAGTGTGTCATTCTAATAGGGAAATGAAAATTCTGATTCAGTCAGATACCCTATCCAGAGTCAAGACAGGTGGAGGAAAGGGAAGTGCTTTGTTTTATGGAAGGCCAGTACTTTTTGTCTGATGTTTCATTCAGAGCTTGAGATCCTGCTATCAGAAGGATTTATAAATTCTGATTTGTAAATCCACAGTTTATCAGATGAAGATTTCCCTCCTTTGGAGGGAGCAATTGAGTGAGTGTACTATAAAAGTATAGAATCAGACATAGAGTTCTCATGTGCCTCCTACTGCCAACATAATTTGCATTAAGACTTATTAATCAAATGGTCTAACTCAAGACAGAAGGCAGGTCACAATCACAGGCAGTCCTGAATCTTGCTGCTTATTCTTTTGGAGCTATCTATAGTTGCAAGAAAGACCACCAGTTCTCCTCAGCAGCAAACCACACAATACAGGACTCTTCCATTAGATAGCAAAGTATATAGCTGTACTGTATAGATAGCTGCCACTTTTCTCTGTGGTTATAGCTGGTATCATACCACCTACAAGAAAAACTATTACAGGAATTCATGGAAACAGGAGCCTCACCGCTGATGTAGCCCCAGGGAGGGCAGAAGGATGCCTGGGGAAAAAAATTAGTTTGAGAATTCCTTAATAAATCTAGAAGAAAACTAATCATTCTAAAATCAAACCCAAACTTCAGTTCATTTTTAGTTCCCAGAAGAAAGAAAAGGTTTACTGTATTTATTCTTCATTTGTGCTTATTCTAAAATGTATTCTAAGTTCTTCTGCTCATCTATAAAGAAAATAGAGACATTTCTAAATATTTTAAATTCCTCCCCCCGTCACTTATTTTACTAATATTTTCGTGTTTACAAGAAACTGAGAAACACCTATAAGTTAAAAAGCAGAAGAACATAAGGCCAGATTGTTAAAGGTGTTAGTGCCTAAAGATGTACATTGGCACATAGTATGATTTTCAAAACCACAATTTCAATAAGAGTTAGGTATCTAGGCACTTTTAAAAATCCCACTCAGCACCTATGGTCACAGTTCGTGGCAACTGTACCTGTATTTCCCCTCAGTGCCCCAGCAAGGGCACACATCTTGGTTTCCAGCTCCCCAGCTGTTGTCTCTCGTGGATGGAGATTGCCAATTTTGGTTGGACATATTCCTGGAGGTTTCATCACATGACAATCTTTAATTAAAAATTAATTTTTAATTCCTGGAGATTCCAGGACAATCCTGGAGGGTTGGCAACCCTAGTGAAGACTCACATCTCTCCCTTCTGACTAGGATATTCCCCTGCCTTCACTGTGTATTTCTCAGCACAGATAGGTTGCCCAAATACCCCTGCTTGCTTTCTCTTCAGAGAGCGATAGAGTGACAGTCAAGATATAAGTACCACACAAGTCTTTCTAAGCAAGCCTACTTTATTCTTAAGGTAAAAAGTACGACAGAGAAAACAAAAGAACCTAAACACATGCTAATAAACTTACCAGGAACCCGAACGCTAACATGGATTCTTGCAGAATAAATCCTTCAACCTGCCCCTTTCGGGAGTCCTTGTGGTTACTAGTTCACAGCTTCAGCTCAAAACAAGCACATGCATAACAAGCTTAGTCCACCCTTTTATACAGATCAGAGGTATTTGATCAGGAGTACCCAGAATAGGTAATTGGTATACATACAATGAGTCTCTCTCCCCAGGGCGTATCTTCAAAAGGTTGGCTTCAGAAGGGGATTATTTACATTCCCTTCACCTCAAAGTAATTCCTAGGAAATCTACTTCTACCTCAGAACCTCCCTCATATACCTTTTAGAGAGCACATTAATCTTGTCTTCTTGCTAAAGAAGTTCTATAAGCTCTCACAATCGTACATAAACATTTGCATTTCTAATACAATATACCCCAAAGGTATTAACCCTAATTCAATCAGGTTTAACTTTACTGAACTAAGTTCATTCAGGATACTGTCAGGTTTGACACACCTATCTGCATCTTTAAGGCATCTAAATATCTTTAAAAATCTGATCCATAGTTCAGTGTATACCTCCTTCATAAAACATTCTATATGGACATGAACATTATCTGGTATAAATTACATTAGTGTCAGAATAATCATCTTCATAAGTTATCAGCATTACAGTAATAGCCAAAGATATCAATGAGGATTGGGGTCCTGTTGTGTTGCATGCTGTATAAAATGGGTTAAAATTCTAAAAAGGCCCTAAGCAACTTTGGAGCCTTTGGATTTGTCTACACAGCAAAAGAAAAAAACCTTGTGGCTGGCCCGTGCCAGTTGACTCAGACTCACCGGGCTCGGGCTGCAGCGCTGTTTCACTCAGGCTGCAGCCTGAGCCCTGGGACCATCCCAGCCCACAGGGTCCTAGAATCTGGGCTCCAGCCTGAGACCAGAAGTCCACGTAGCAATGAAACACCCCACAACCGGAATCCCGTGAGTCCGAGTCAGGGGGCACAGACCAGCCACGGGTTTTTCTTTGCTATGCAGACATATCCTAAGTCTCATTTTCAAAAGGCACTTAAGGGACAAGAGAGTAACAAATAAGAGGAAGAAAGGGAATGGAGTAATAATAAAGGCAATGATAAGATCATTCAGTAACACAGATTAACTATAATACAACTCAGTGATTCTGAAAATGAGGATCTATGTAACCTATATATTCAAGAGTAATCACAGTTATCTCCACCTGTCCCAGCTAAGCTGTCAGTTACCATGCCGTCAAAACTAGATCTTGAAGAGGGATCTGAACGAGGAGAGAGCAGTGGCTTTACAGATTAGTTCAGGCAGGGAGTTCCATGTGTAAGGAGATGCATGAGAGAATGCACAGAAGGGAGAAATGGACAAATGAGCATTCAAGGCTGACATCACTAATGAAATAGAAGTATAGTGAGGGAGTTCAATAAGGAGTGGGTGGCACATTGAAAAGTGCACTAAAAGCAATGGCAAAGCTAGTAGAAAACAAGGAGCCAGTGGAAGAATTTAAAAAAAAGTGGGTGACAGAGAAAGTAATAGGAAAGATAGATTATTTTAGCAGCTGTGTTTTACATGGACTTGGGCAAGGGTAGGTGGAGTGTTAGGGAACCCAGAGAGGTGAAGGTTACAGCAATCAAACTGTGAGAGAAGATTGTCCTGGATACAAGCTTTAGCTATAAGGACAGAGAGATAAGGTTGAATTTTAGAAATATGTTACCAGGATGTGGACATAGCCTAAATGTGTAGGGCAAAAAAAGTATAAAGTCAAGAAGAATCTAACTTTACAGACCTGAGTGAGAGGAAGGATGGTGGGGATGTCCAACAAAGCGTGGGGGAATGGGAAGGGTTTCAGAGGCAAGTCCTGGAGCTCACTATTGTCAGAGTTAAGGTTAAGCTCAAACTGAGCTCTTGTTCTTTTTCCACTAGTGATGGTAGCCCATGTGTTCAGAACAGAATTTAAAACAGATCATTCTTAGAGGTCAAAACCACTGATCACACAGAAGAAACATTGATACAAGAACAGGAATATTCTTTCCTTTGAAAAAGAGCGATATACTATACTAGAGTAGAATTCACATGCCCACTTCCCTATCTATACATGTGGCCCATATTTAAGTTGTTTTTCAAACTCAGATTCAATGGATTTTGCCCTTGATAGTCACCTTTGAAAAGCATTTTAAAATAATATCTTTTTAGCAATGTAACCCAGGAGAACAGGTCAATTGTATAGTGCAGACTGGCCTCATGAAGTGATCTTAAACGTTCGCACAAATTCTATAAATCATTCCTATTACAAAGTAAACAAGTGAAATCAGAAAACACAATATAAAAAACACTTCCCCAAAATAAGAATTAAAACAGTAATTGAGAATTTGCTAGAGCAAAAGGGCATCTCAAGTAAGAAACCAAAGATATCAATGTGCCAAATCTAATATTCTCCCACGTTCTTTCAGAAACCAGTTACATATCCATGTGTGTGCATGTATTTTGTACTTGCTTGTCATAATGAAGTCTTCATTCTCCATAGGGTTTCAAAATTTAAAACAAAATAGTTGCCCCAAAATGTCCAAAGTCTAGCCAGATCTCTAAAAAGCAAATTCAACACTCACTTTCTGCAGTTCTTCCTTAACCAGGGTAATGACAAGTATCACTTCTTGAAAAATGGCAAAACAAAACAAAAAATCAGGATAAATTTCCTCAGCTGATTCACTGGGCGTTATTATTCCCAATGACCTTTCAATGTATTAATTATTTATGGGTCCAGTTCTGTGACCAGGAGTATTTGTTGGGCTGATGTACTGTTCTTTCTGGCATGAATCATTAGAGCTATGAAAAAAGTAATTAAGCCACAGGGGTGTGCAAAATCCATCAGATTTGGAAGCCATTTTCTAAAGAGAAATGTCTGTCTTAATACCTTCAATTTTCTCTGGAACAACAATTTAAGTGTGTAGAGATTGTTCACTCTTGGTTTATTCTCCAGGGAAATCTACTATCTACAATGCTGCAAAAAGATTCCAAAATGTGCACTCAAATCTCTCTTTAGGACAGCACTGTAAAATTCCATTCACACACATTTTTAAACAAGTAAAATATAATTACTGTTTTAGTCAGTCATTATTATAAAGCGTTGGGTAAACAGATTTTGCAATATGATTGCTACACAATTTCTGACACTTCTGCGAGAATGCTTTATTTTATTATATGGATAATGTTATACGATTATATCTGCCAGTTAAAAAACACACAGGAAGGTTGAAAGGCTTTTTGTTAAAAATAATGGACACACTCCTCCCTGATTTACAGTTTTAATTCAAATCCTTACAATTACTGCTTAAATACAGATATTGTGAGGTTTAATGTAGTTTAACATTCACATTTACAAACTAGATTACTACAAATACAATGAGAGCATAATAAAATGCATATTAATATGTTCTTAAACAAAATAGCCCTGCTGTTCCAACAGTCATATAGTAACTGGTTATTAATCTTAAAATTACAGTGTAAAGTATTCCTGAATAAATCCAGTGTAAAGTATTCCTGAATAATTTTATAGTTAATACTGATCTTGCTCCCTTACAGCAGCCAGAATATTGATATAGCTATTACTTAAGGACTTGCAAAAGAGAATATAAAACCAGTTAGCATAAGCTTTCTATGACAATGGAAAGTTTTTAGAAGTGTACAGCCAAAAATTGAGTTTTATTTCAAATGCACCTCTGCTCAGAAAAGCGACTATAAATGATGGCATTGTGAAGTTCTATATTTGTCTTCCACTGACCCCCGCACCAAAACTACTCAGTTCACATGTAAAAAGGATGTGAAATTCAAGTTGGTTCTTTTGGCTGGCACATAAACAAGAATCTTTCAGTAGCAAGCCCTAGGACCAACAAAGGAGAATCCACAGCAGCCCTTGAAGAACAAACTTAGGTTAGTAACAAACAGTATGAATGACTGCACACGAGGAGCTGGTCTAACTGAGTGAGGAGGTGCCATTTTAGTCACTTTTCAAAGCAGAAAAGGGGATGATCGAATACTGCAAGGTGAACATGTGAACCAAAGACCATGTGGCGGCCCTACAAATGTCCTGGATGCGGACGTGGGCCACGAAGGCAGCTGACGAGGCCTGCGCCTGAGTCGAGTGTGCCCTCACAATGGGTGGCTGGGGGACACCCACCAGCTCATAACAGGAACGGATGCACGAAGTGATCCAATTGGAAAGCCACTGAGTGGAAATCGGCTGGCCTCTCGCGCGCTCTGCCAAGGCGACAAACAGTTGCGAGGACTTTCTGAACAACTTAGTCCGCTCCAGGTAGAAAGCCAGTGCCCGCTGCACATCAAGCGTGTGGAGACGGTGCTCCTCACTGGATGCGTAAGGCTTGGGGCAGAGGACTGGTAGAAAAATGTCCTGACCCATATGGTAGGCAGAGACCACCTTTGGGAGGAACGCGGGGTGTGGGCGGAGATGGACCTTGTCCTTATGAAAGACCGTGTACGGCGGCTCGGAGGTCAGGGCCCTGAGCTCTGAGACTCGCCTGGCCGAAATGATTGCAACCAGGAAGGCCACCTTCCACGAGAGGTGAGACCAGGAACACATGGCTAACGGTTCAAATGGGGGCCCCGTAAGTCAAGCCAGCACCAGGTTTAGGTCCCACTGTGGGACTGGGGGCCTAGAATACCGAAAAAGATGGTCCAAACCCTTAAGGAACCGGCCAGTCATAGCATGGAAAAATACCGTGTGCCCTTGCACCGGCGGATGGAAGGCCGATATGGCTGCCAGGTGCACCTTGACTGATGAAGGCACCAGAACCTGGGCTCTCAGGTGGAGGAAGTAATCAAGGATAAGCTGGATCGACGCGGTCCCTGCGGGGACGCCCTGGTCCGCCACCCACCTAGAAAACCGGAACCACTTTGCCAAATAAGCGCGGTGAGTGGAGGGCCGTCTACTTTCAAGGAGGACGCGCTGAACCCACTCTGAGCATGTCCTTTCCTCTCCACCTAACCACTGAGCAGCCACGCCGTGAGGTGAAGAGCCGCTAGGTTGGGATGGAAGAGGAGGCCCTGGTCCTGAGAGAGCAGGTCCGGGCGGACCGGCAACGGCGGAGCTACCGCCAGGCCCGTGGCCTGTACCAAAGCTGCCTGGGCCATGCCAGGGTAATAAGGAGGACCCAGGCTTTGTCCAACTTTATTTTCCGCAGGACCCTGCTGATTAGAAGGAATAGGAGAAAGGTGTAGAGAAGCCAGCCTGACCAGGACAGGAGAAAGGCATCGGAGATAGCGCCCCTCCCCAGGCTCCCCCTGGAGCAGAACCGGGGGCATCGCCGGTTCTGCCGAGTTGCGAATAGGTCCACCTGGGGAGATCCCGACCTTCGGAAGAGCCGGTGGGCCACTTCCGGGAGGAGGGATCACTCGTGTTGCAAGGAAAAGTCCCTGCTGAAGCAATCTGCCCTCTCGTTCTGGGTGCCTGGTAGGTGGAAGGCCTTCAGGTGGATGTCGTGGGCTATACAAAAGTCCCACAGACTGAGGGCTTCGCGGCAGAGGATCGGGCCCTGCTTTGCCTGTTGATATAGAACATTGAGGCCGTGTTGTCCGTGAAGACCCTGAATACCTTGCCCTCCAGGTGCGAGCGGAAGGCCATACATGCCAGCCGCACCGCCCTGAGCTCCTTGATGTTTATATGTAGGGTTAGGTTTTGAGCTGACCACAGGCCTTGAGTCTGAAAGTTCCCCCACATGGGCCCCCCCAACCCAAGTCCGACGCATCGGACACCAGCTCCAATGACGGGGCCCCTGAATGGGACCCCTTGGAGTATGTTGTTTGGGGTGGAACACCACTGTAGGGAGGCGATCACAGAGTCTGGCACAGTGAGGACCTCGTCCTTCCTGTCCATGGCCTGGGAGAACTTTGAGTCCAACCAGAGCTGGAGGGGCCTCATACTGAGTCTGGCGTGATGGACCACGTACATGCTTGCTGACATGTGACCCAAGAGTTGCAGGCAAACCCTGGCAGTTGTCACCGGGAACCTTGTGACTGAGTCGATGAGACCTTTCAGGATCTCAAATCTGTCCGATGGGAGAGAGGCCCTGGCCGACGCTGCGTCCAGGAGCGCCCCAATAAACTCTATGCATTGGACTGGGACTAACGTGGACGTGGTGTTGTTTTTTACCAAGAGGCCCAAGGCGGTGCATGTGGACAGGAGGAGTGCCACGTGATCCCTCACCTGCAACCGGGAAGTGCCCTTGAGAAGCCAATTGTCCCGATAGGGAAATATCTGGACCCCCCGCCGTCTGAGGTACGCCACTACTACTGACATGCATTTTGTAAACACCCTGGGGGCAGTGGACAGACCAAATGGGAGGACTGTGAATTGGTAATGATTCTGTCCCACCACAAAACAAAGGAAGTGCCTGTGCCCCTCAAATATGTGATGTGGAAGTACGCGTCCTTTAGATCGAGGGCAGTGTACCAGTCCCCGGGATCCAGGGAGGGGATGATGGAGGCCAGGGAGACCATGTGGAACTTGAGCTTCACCATGTACTGATTCACACCTTGGATATCAAGGATGGGCCTGAGCCCCCCTTTGGCCTCTGGGATAAGGAAATAACAGAAGTAATATCCCTTGCCCATGAACTCCTTGGGCACCGCCTCTATCGCTCCTAATCCTAGGAGCCACCCCACCTCCTGCTCGAGCAGAACTTTGTGAGAGGAGTCCCCCAAGAGGGACGGGGACAGGGGTGGTTGGGCGGGGAGGAAGTAAACTGGAGGGTGCAACCCCGAGAGATGGTGTTGAGGACCCATCGGTCTGAGGTTAGCCGTGACCATTCCAGGAGGAAACCACACAACTGGTTGGAGAAGGGAAGCTTTATTGGGGGTGGATCCCTGATGAGGATTGGTGGGGTGCGTCCCATCAAAAACGCCTTTTCCTAGCCTGCTTGCCCTTGGAGGACCCAGGCTGGGGGGCAGGCCGAGACTGCCTCTGAGGGCGTCTCTTATAGTCCTGTTGCTTCTTATAGGCGGCCCTGTACTTCGGGAGGGCGGCCTGAGCGGGAGTCTGCTGCAGCTTGAACTTAGGTTTTGCTGGAGCCAGGACATAGAGGCCTAGAGTCTGGAGGGTCATGCGGGACTCTTTCATGCCATGCAGTCTTGTATCTGTTTCCTCCGCAAACAGAGCTTTCCCGCCAAACGGGAGATCCTGCATGGAAGACTGTGCCTCGATGGACAGCCCAGAGAGCAGGAGCCATGACGCCCGACTCATGGACGCCGCGGAAGCCATTGATTGTGCGGCCATGTCCGCAGCATCCGAGGCTGCCTGCAGAGATGCTCTGGCGGCCACTGCCCCTACCTCCAGTAGCCCCTGAACTCCTTCCTATCACGCTCCTGGAGGGAGTCCTCAAACTTGGGCAGGGAGCCCTACAGATTACATTTGTACCAGCCCAGGAGAGCCGATGGTTCACCACTCATAACTGGAAGCTCGAAAATGAATACATTTTCCTTCCGAAAGAGTCCAGTCTCCGAGAGTCTTTGTTCTTTGGGGTCAAGGCTGGCTGACCCTGCTGTTCCCTGTCGTTGACTGACTCGACCACCAGGGAGTTGGGCGCCGGGTGGGTATACAAGTACTCATGCCCTTTAGTGGGTACAAAGTACTTGCATTCCGCTTTTTCAGAGATGGGGACCAACGAGGTCGATGTTTGCCACAGGGCATGTGAAATCTTAGCCACCCCTTTATGGAGAGGCAAGGCCACCCTACCCGGTGCCGATGGGGACAATATGTTAAACAGGGAGTCCGAGGGCTCCTCCATCTCCTCTGCCTGGAAGTGTAGGCTTGCTGCCACCCTCTTTAAGCGTTCTTGGTGGGCCCTGAAGTCCTCCTGCGGGACGGAGGGGGGCGGGGCCACAATCACCTCCTCTGGGTGGGGCGAAGAGGCCAGTGCGGTGCTCTGGGTGTTGGCCGGCACTGGAGGGTCCACCACCTGGTCGGTCTCTGGGCGCGGTGCCGAGGAGTTACGTCCCACCGACTCCTTTCTCGGGGGTCTGGAGAGGGGGGCCAATGGTGCTTTCGAAGCCCCAGCCAGCCAGTCTGGTCGGTGTCGAGGGTGATCCACCTGGACTCTGCCCCGAGTGGTCGCTGGGCTGTGATCGGCGTCAGGAACGTTCCCTCGACTGAGACCAGTACTGGGCCAGAGGCGACTGTGGAGATCCCAGCGGCATCTTGCCTATGGAGCGCGAGGCTGACACTGGCAGTGCTCCGGGCACTGGCATGGACATGACGTCCCGGACCGCCTGGAGGGCTTCAGGCTTGGACGGCATCTGGACATATGGAGAGGCCTGTCCTGAAGGGGCTGGGCTACTCCGCTCAACTTGAGTTGGAGGCCTTGGGGGGTCAAGGACTGCCCGACCTGGGCCTAGACTCTGTCCCAGACTTCCCTCCGTGCCGCTGCGAAGGAGGAGTCTTTTTGGCCCTCTTGACATGCCCCGTGGATGGGGAGCAGTGCAGGCTGGTCGATGGCACTGGAGTGTTGCTGCGTACCGACGCTGCGGTGCCGCTTCGGAGAGGCGTGCCAGGGTCGGGGTCGACGCCAACTCCATCGAGATGGCCCGGAGCCTAATGTCCCTTTCTCTTTTGGTCCGAGGCTTAAACGACTTGCAAATCTTGCACCTTTTGCTGATATGGGTTTCTCCCAAGCAGCGCAAACAATGCGGCTTACTCCTTGGTATAGAACGCCTACAAGAGCCGCACAACTTAAACCCTAGGGGACGGGGCATGCCCCGGCCCGGGCTCACTGACTAACTAAACAGCTAACTAACTACAGGTACTAACGCTGAATGAACGAACAGTTCTGGGGATGAGCTATAGCAAAGCTGGAGCAGAGCAATTCCGACGCACCTTCACTGGCAGCAAGAAGGAACTGACGGTGGGGTGAATGCGCAGCTCTCCTTATACCGTGCCAGGCAGGTGCCACTCCAGGGACTGTGGGGGCGCTCCCCCCCCTATGGGTACTGCTAGGGGAAAAACTTCCGGCACTAATGCACATGGCGAGCACGCACACCTATTGTGGAATATCCGTGAGCAATCACTCGAAGAACAACAGAATATAGTTAAATGATTATAATGAATTTCTCCATCTAGAAACTTTTCTAAGAATTTGATTTCTATGGGTTAGGCCTTAGTATGGCTATTTGTAGGGAATAAAATGGTTTTGTTAGTGAAGAATGGAAATGTTTCATGTAAACACTTATCAGCAACCTTATCTTTCAACTTAAAACAATTGTGAAACCAAAATAATTTAAAAATATTTTCAGCTGAGCCGGATGTTCCCATAGTACCTGAACAATCATAGGACTCCATTTGCCCTGGCAAGATAGGATTAGGAGCTGTATTATGATACTGATATTATGATACCGATACAGTATTATTATACTGATTATGATTACAGCACATACATGCTCTAGAATGTGAAGGAACAGAACAGGAAAATGCAGACTGAAATTCTCCTAAGCATAGTAACAAGCTTAATGCAGCATTTTACGGCCTTAAGAGATTCAGGAATGTCCTGCAATGCAGTTACTGTTGAGACAAACTGGACCTAGTTTAAATAAAGAATCATAGGACTGGAAGGGACCTCGAGAGGTCATCTAGTCCAGTCCCCTGCACTAATGCCAGGACTAAGCCCTGGATGGGATGATTTAGTTTGTGTTGGTCTTGCTTTGAGCAGGGGGTTGGACTAGATGACCTACTGAGGTCTCTTCCAACCCTAACCTTCTAAGTACTATTTAGACCATCCTGACAGGTGTTTGTCTAACCTGCTATTAAAAATCTCTGATGATGGAGATTCCTTAATCTCCCCAGGTAATTTATTCCAATGCTTAACCACCATGACAGTTAGAAAGTTTTTCCTAATGTCCAATCTAAACCGCCCTTGCTGCAATTTAAGACCATTACTTCTTGTCCTATTCTAAGAGGTTAAAGAGAACAATTTTTCTTCCTCTTCCTTGTAACAACCTTTTGCGGGACTCCACTTGATAGGCTCTTTTAGCTCGACTGTGAACCACTGATAACTCGTCTCTGGGAACGGTTTTCCAACCAGTTATACACCCACCTTGTAGCTCCATCTAGGTTGTATTTCCCTAGTTTGTTTATGAGCAAATCATGAGAGACAGTATCAAAAGCCTTACTAAAGTCAAGATATACCACATCTACTGCTTCCCCACTATCCACAAGGCTTGCTACCCTGTCAAAGAAAGCTATTAGGTTGGTTTGACATGATTTGTTCTTGACAAATCCATGTTGACTATTACTTATCACCTTATTATCTTCTAGGTGTTTGCAAATTGATTGCTTAATCATTTGCTCCATTATCTTTCCCGGTACTGAAGTTAAGCTAACTGGTCTGTAATTCCCTGGGTTGTCCTTATTTCCCTTTTTATAGATTGGTACTATATTTGCCCCTTTTCCAGTCCTTGGGAATCTCTCCCATCTTACGTGACTTTTTGAAGATAATCACTAATGACTCAGATATCTCCACAGTCAACTCCTTGAGTATTCTAGGATCAGGCCCTGGTGACTTGAAGACATCTAACTTGTCTAAGTAATTTGTAACTTGTTCTTTCCATATTTTATCCTTTGATCCTACCTCATTTTCACTAGCATTCACTATGTCAGACATTCAATCGCTACTAACCTTTTTGGTGATGACTGAAACAAAAAAGTTATTTAGTGTTTCTGTCGTTTCCACATTTTCTGTTATTGTTTCCACCCCTCCCCCAATCCCCCACCATTGAGTAACAGGCCTACCCTGTCCTTGGTCTTTCTCTTGCTTCTAATGTATTTGTAGAATGTTTGCTTGTTACCTTTTATGTCTCTAGCTAGTTTAATCTCATTTTGTGCCTTGGCCTTTCTAATTTTGTCCCTACATACTTGTGTTGTCTGTTTATATTCATCCTTTGTAATTTGACCTAGTTTCCACTTTTTGTAGGACTCTTTTTTGAGTTTCAGATCATTGACGATCTCCTGGTTAAGCAAGAGTTGTCTCTTGCCATACTTCCTATCTTTCCTATGCAGTGGGATAGTTTGCTCTTGTGCCCTTAATAATGTCTCTTTGAAAAACTGCCAACTCTCTTGAACTGTTTTTCCCCTTAGACTTACTTCCCATAGTATCTTACTTCCCATAGTATCTTACCTACCAACTTCTTGAGTTTGCTGAAGTCTGCCTTCTTGAAATCCATTATCTTTATTGTACTGTTTTCCATCCTTCCATTCCTTAGAATCATGAACTCTACCATTTCATGATCATTTTCACCTAAGCTGCCTTCCACTTTCAAATTCACAATCAGTTCCTCCCGATTTGTCAAAAGCAAATCTAGAACAGCCTTCCCCTAAGTAGCTTTCTCCACCTTCTGAAATAAAAAATTGTCTCCAATACATTCCAAGAGAACAAGACAACCCAGGAGAAATATGTAAGGCAAAGACAACATAACCCCATTTGAACCAGCCTCATAATTTCAGAGTCAATACTTCATATTGTTTCCAAGAGTCCCTGTTTAGGCTTAAAGTTGCTGCCTGCTCATTGCTATGCCATAAACATATGTAATACTTCCAAAATGCTCAGAACTGGTATCATATTCCTTTATGAATACAAGATACCTGCTGTGATCAATTTAACAGCATTATGAAATTTTCCAACACCTACAGAACATAAATAGTTTCTTTTATCTAGAAAGGGTAAATGGTTTATATAAATACCATTTTGAATTCCTCCTAACCATTGTTACAGATTTACATTTTCTAAGGTTCAGCAAGGCTTTCTAACCTTTGAAATATTTGGTATTAAATAGCATCTTTGAAAAAAACTTTTTTTCTGATAGAACCTCTCCAATGAATAAGTGGAGGGTAATTTTGAGGGATTTAGGGCAGGAAAAAAGTTTTGGATACATACAAAAGACACATGGAACACCTGCTGAAAGAGATCAGCAAGAGAGAAAAATACCATTTTTTCATATAGTGATCAAGAAAATTTGACATACTATAACATTAAAAATATGTTCTGGATCATATCAAGATCCTGAATAGAATTTTTGTTGTGTTCTGCACTCTGTTATCAGCTGGGGTGTTAAGAATATTACCCTGCTAGGAAGAGTCTTGCCTTTTTGAAACTACTTGTTTGGAAAAGAGCATATTTTCTTCCATTCAAGGTCTTCTCTGAAAAATTAAGCCAAATGAATTAAGAAATTAGGACAATGTATTTAAGTGTGACTTTTCTTTCCTTTACATTTGTCAAAGTAGCTTTGCATCTCTACAGAAAGACTCTTTGCATCATACAACTCGTCCTTCAGTCTATCACTCACGGGAATCCTGACATTTGCATCAATGCATGCATGAGGATTTAAGAACTGAACATTACAAGCAAAGGCTACCATATGAGGTTTAGTCATACCTTTTCCCTGCACAATTAATATGTTTAATTTTTCTCTTTGTTCTTTTCCCATCAAGGGAATTCACTAATATTGCTCTAAATATTAAAGTCATATTTGAGTAACAAAACTGCATTGAGTATTTGGATGCTGAAACATTGCTGGCTGATAAACTCACTTTCCAAAAGACTTTTTACTTGCCATTTCAACATCAAGCACTTCAGAGAGAGTGTAGAAATAATACCATACAGTATTAATAGTAGATGAGTATAAACTATATAGGAAAGAGATATCATAGGAAATTGTGGGGAGTACTACTATAACTACAGGAGTCCAGATATTTTATGAAATACAAATTCTGAGTAGTAGAGGACCATGCAGTAAGTCCTGAACAGACAGAAATCCCTAGTCATAAGAATCAGGGCCAGCTCCAGGGTTTTTGCCGCCCCAAGCGGCGCAAAAAAAAATCCGCAATCATGATCTGCGGCAGCAATTTGGCGGGAGGTCCTTCGCTCCAAGCAGGAGTGAGGGATCGTCCGCCGAATTGCCGCCGAATAGCTGGACGTGCCGCCCCTCTCTGGAGTGGCCACCCAAGCACCTGCTTGGCAAGCTGGTGCCTGGAGCCAGCCCTATAAGAATGCAAGTATACCAGTGGGGGGTATACTACTGGCCTCTATATCATAACAGTGCAGTGTTGAGAGAGACTGTGATGTACTGAAACATATGTTAAAATTATAATCTATCACCTTAAATTCTCAGGGTATTTCCTGGTCCTAGCTTGTAGGCTAGAGGGCTCTGTAGGGAAGCATGTGATCTGGGTCTTTTAGCAGCTGCAAAGAGCCAGCTTATAGCAAGGTGGGGTGAGCTTTGCTTCTCTGCCTTAGGGAGCAGCCTGCTTTGTCCCTCTGATTTTGGTTCTTGTGTATTGAAGTTCTAGATTGTAAGAAATAAAGTAGTATTTTCCATTACAACTTTCAAGAAAGTTTTTTTTATGTTTTTATCTAACTTCTCTGTATGTCAGATCATTGAAGCCATAAAATTAAACTAAAACAGCAACAGATGACTTCAATTACCCAAGTAGTAATGGGTCAAAAGTCATAGTGAGCTGGAGGCTGAAGAAAGCTTCAATAATATATGCAATTACTTGGGAGTAACTGGTTCTGGAGCGCACACGCACATAAAAGATTACTATTGACGGTCTTGGAGTAGCATAGGGGATTTGTTCAAGAAATAACCCTAGTAGTTGAGCAAGTAACAGTGACCATTACACTGGGCTAAAGCTGAAGAACTGGAGGTTTGTAAACATAATTGGTTAGAAGATGAATTAAAATAAGACTTCAAATAAATCAATGATATTGGGAGGGGAGGGAAGGAGAGGAGAGAGAAAGACACAAACAGTTGCTTGGTGGATAAGAAGGGGAAAAATTAAAGACATCAATTGTAGAGGAAAGTGAGATGGATCTTTGGGTCATGTTTCAAATGGTGAGATGGCATGAAAAGCACAAAACTAACAGGAAAAAGAAGTAGAATGAGATGATTAAGAACAATAGGGAGAAAAGGAGGAAGCGAGAGCCACGTGAGACCTGAAAAAAGAAGTACCCTGGATGTCAATATCTGTCCTAGTGAGAGCTGAAAACATGTATACCTCTCATGGTGGACAGCCATATAGATATATATTGTTAGATGCCAGCTCTTGCCTAGGCTGCTGGCATAAGTTAAGAACTAAAACTCATAGCTGGAGACCAGACCAGTTCACCTGTATGTTAGTTTTTCTGAAAATAGCTATTTGTCTTATAAGAGGGTACAGTATTTAGTGTTTAGACTCCATGAAATGCTGGTAAGTTGCTGCATGCATTAATGTGACTTGTAATGCCTGTATTCCAGGCTATAAGAAATTATGTAAGTTTTGCTTTATAACTTTGAAGATGTTTGCTCTGAATTTGAGAGCTCAGGCATAAGAATTGTCCCCCCTGTCCGTCCAGAAGGACTATCAAATTCAGATGGGCCATCAACGAACATCGCAATACAAAGGATAGGTTAACAGCCCTATCACACCTTGGAAATGCTACCTGTAAGGAAGCTGGTCCTGTGGACTTGGAAGCTGAATGAAGGAAATAAAAACTAAGTCACAGGAAGATTTTTCCAGCTCTCTTCGCTGTTTGAATTCAGACAGGGCCAGAGACTTTAGAGTCTAAAGTTTAGACTGAGGCAGAGATCTCCAGGGCTTACTCCTGGGTCTGCACTGAAAGACACTTTGAATTGACAGATCACTACAACTCTGTCACACTTAGGATTTAGATGGTAACTCATTTGTGTATATACGTTTGCTTGCTTTAACCTGTAAATAACTCTTATTTCTTTTTCCTAGTTAATACCTTTAGATAGTTTATTACAGGATTGGCTACAGGCATTGTTTTTGGTGTAAGAGCTAGAGTACCAGCTGATCTGGGGTAAGTGACTGGTCTCTTGGGACTGGAAGCAACCTGAAGACAGTGTGATTTTTGGCACAAGTGATCATTTATCTCTAAGTCCAGTTTGTCTGGGTGGCAAGATAGACCGGAGAGTCTAAAGAGACTGTCTGTGACTTCATGGGAAGACCGTTATAGTGGAGTTGACATTTGTTACTGGCTTGGTGAAATCTAATAGAACACACCACCAGTTTGGGTCTGCCCTGTTTTTGAGATAGGCACTCATGGTCATGAGCCACTTTTGACAGCGTGAGATATATATATATATATATATATATATATATGAGAGTGAGAGAAATCCTAATGGCTTGGGCATAAATAAATAAAAGGGGCCTCTGTTTAAAGTTTTATATGAAGAGATCTCTAATTGTATCGTTGGACTATTGGGTTGAATCCTTGGCTAGAGCCAGAGCCAATACTGAACTCAACCCAAACAGTCTCTTGTTCAAACTTAGTCTGATAAATTACAGAGCAGTAGACTTTCCAGTTCTAAATAACTACAGACAAGAGAACAATTCCAATCATCACTGAATTTTCAGTGTAAAGAAAAACTAATACAAATCTAATTAATTTTTTGGGACTGGTATAGAGGAAGTAGAGCAGAAAATTTTAGTGGTAGGAAAAATTCTGTTTCTATTCATTTAAAAAAAAAACATCTCAATCTGGGCTGCTGGGACTAAACAGTGCCCTAAGTACCAGGTAAGACAGTTACATGACAACTGCTTGAGGTACGCTCCCCAGACAAGAAGTTTAAGCGGACAATGACCCAACTAATAATATTTAACAAAATACTAAAGTCTATGTTGCTGCCTTACACATGGTCTAAATCAAGGCGCTTTTTAAAAACATATACTGCTGAAATAGAATGATTTTTAACTGAAGATATACATGCATTTCCAGCTTGCTTATAAACATCCCAGAGAGCTGAAACAATCCATATAAACATCAACACTGCAAAAAAAAAAAAATTATATATATATATTTCTTTTCAGAAGTAACAAAGTTAAACCATAAAACACAGAATAAGTAGGAGAGACCTTATCAAAATACCCACATATGACAGAATATGAACAGAAAAACATGTGTCAGAGGAAGATCATGACAATATTACAGGGATTCTCAAACTGTGGGTTGGGACCTCAAAGTGCGTTGCGACCCTGTTTTAATGGGGTCGCCAGGGCCCAAGGGCTTCATCCCTGAGTGGTGGAGCTCAGGTTCTCTCTTGTCTTTGCAGAACCAATATTGAAACTTTCTTCTTATGATTGCCTTACAGGTTTCCCTAATAATATTGTTGCGGGTTTCTCCATTTTCATTGATTTTATAATGCATTTTGATTCCTTTCTTATAAAGAGCTAAAATTCCTGAGTCTTTAAGCAATAAGTTATTCATCCTCCAAGATCTCTGTCTAACTTTCAGTTAAAATCACAGAGCACAGCAAAGACGGAGCATGTTCACTGCAAACCGAACTGCCCTATGATACTTATTCTCCTTTGTAAAACACTGAGATCTATGGATAATATTGATAATAATACATAGTTCTTATATATTATTATAACAGTTTCTAACAGGGTGGATCTAAAAGCAGAGGAAATTATTATGTGATCAAGCCATCTGTTTAACTGGCAAGCATGAGAGAGTCTTTGGAGGGTAATCAAAGTTCCTTCCAAGTCTCAAGAATGCACAGCTCCTATAGCTTATTCTTTATATGTTGAGATCTATATGCTTCCTGTTTTTCCGCCCCCTCAGGACCACATTTGACTTTTTAGATTTTCCTTCTGTAAGTTTTCAACATATCTAATCTGAGTTCCAGATAATTTTCTGCCTTTTCTATTTATTTCTATTTTCGATCCATGTCTGTGACTGTTTTCATATATTCACTTGAGATTGCTTTCATTCTGTTGACTCTTTTCGCTAATTCTTCTACTTAAGTTTTAAGATCTTAAATTGCTGCCTGAACGTCGCCTTTGATGTATTTTAGCTCAGAAACAATCTTCTTGATTGTCAAATTTTGTGGAAGAGGCAAGCTTGGTTTTATTGTTTTTTTTTTTTAATTTGATTTACAGGCTGCTTTCTCTGAGTCAAATTCAGAGTTGGAGACAAACAACTCCAAAGTCAATAATTCATAAAAGTTTGTGACCACTAACACAAAATAAGTATACCCTGTTCTTTATTTTCACTTGTTCCATTGTGAAATGTTTTCTTTTCAATTTTTGTTAACTGCTTTAATACACAACAAAAGTAGCTTAGGTCTTTTGAGGACTCATAAGAAAGAAATTATCTGAATCATTTTATATTAACCAAAAATTGAATAAAACTATTCCATTAAATCCCTAAGTAAAATAGAAAGAACCTTAAAAATAATCTCCCATTTACCATATCAGTATTTTTTCCTAAAATCAAAGATTTAGTTTAATCTGTTTCTTTATATTTTTCTGTTTTTCATTAGCAAGAATTGCTGGTTAAATCTGTTTACTGGAATCTGAAAAAAGGCTTTAAACATGAAGAACTAAAGTGACTATCATGTAATTTTTGGGAACAAATAAGCAATACATTATCTGCATAGCATGCTGAATATGTATCACTGTGGGTCTAAACTGGAGACCACTGTCCTACAGAGATTAACATTCCTTAAATGGATTATTTAGGAAAGCAGAGAATTAGTAATAAAGAAAGTTCTGATTCAAAAGTGGCAAGTCAAATGTTTACAATAAGTTATTCTTATCTTGATATTGGAGTCCAAACCCTTATTATAAAACTAAAGTTATCTTGGTAACTGAGCTGCAGTCTCCCTCAACAGGCGCCTATAAAAATAAATAAATAAATTATTGGAGATATCCTATCTCCTAGATATGGAAGGGACCTTGAAAGGTCATCAATTCCAGCCCCCTGCCTTCACTAGCAGGACCAAGTGCTTATTTTGCTCCAGATCCTTAAGTGGCCCCCTCAAGGATTGAACTCACAACCCTGGGTTTAGCAGGCCAATACTCAAACCACTGAGCTATCCCTCCCCCCTAGAACCATATGATCACTTGTTTGAGTACCAGTGAGTTTATATGTATAAAGGAGAGGTGAAAATATTCTTAATTCTATTCGATGGAGTATGACAGATGCTGAAATTTAGGGCAAGTTACTGAAATACAAGCTATACATTGACTATACCACCTTTACAATTCTGGAAAACATGAGGTAGTGGTATAATTTGTTCATCTGAATTTGTTCTTTGCCACAACATTAATCAGTGTATGGAAAAACAGGAAGAGACGTGGAGTTTTTAAAACAGCTCATTATTTTCACAGGACTGTAGTAAATCCAAATTTAGTAACTTTGCTAAAAACACAGCAATTCTAAAATGTTGTTCTCTAATTCAGACAGACAGGGAAGATTGAAACAACAGTAGGATCTAACCATTTTTAATACTGTGTAGAATATTGAGTAGAATACTGAGTAGTAAATAAAGAATAATAGCAATACCATCAAGAATGATTTGGAATGTTTAGGCAATACACTGGAAGCCCTCTTATGCCTTTTTCCATACACAAATATTAAAGTCTACTTTGAGAACCTGTATTTCATTATGATTAAAGTATCCTGGTAATTTTAGTGAGTAGCATGTATTTCCCATCAGAAAAAAATGAAATGCAGGTGTAATAGTGGTATGTATTTTAATTTCTTACCTTGTCAATCATTTTACGTGCTTCCATTTCCTCAGGATTGGGATTTTCCAACTCAATAGTGTAAGTACCTTTGTCACTTTGGTCATCATCATTGTCCTTTTCAGTAGCAGCAGAAACAAGCTGGCTTTTTAATTTTTTGTCCATCTCCTGGTTTTGGCTTGGTCTATGTCCAAGACTTCCTGAACTTCTTAACAATGCAGTTTGTAAGAAAGGTAATGCAACCGAGGGTTCTTCTGATTTTTGTTTTAATAGTTTTGCATGAACACCATGTGCTACCCTACTAGTCTGCAAAGGCAAAGAAACCCCTTTGATGTCTCCAGATGTACCTTTCACTTTCTCAGCTCTCACATGAGGTGCTGAAGAAGGAGTTTCTGAGCAAAGAGCTCCTACGTTCTGAGAAAAGGAATAAGATCGTCTCTTTCGAGGATGGTCTTCATCAAAAAACTCAATCATAAAGGCAGTCTGACTTATAGCAGCCTGCTCTTCATGCTTTTCTGTAGTATGGGCTTTCTGGTATGACTTTTTCTGTTCTAGATGTTGATGCCTTAAATGCTCATCAAGTGTTGCTCGCTTATTGTAATGCCTGCGTGCACCAGCATTTTCTGAATCACTCTGTGTCCCATCATCATGTTTATTCCCTTCAAACAAAACAAAAAAGAAATATATTACTACAAAGTAAAAATATCACATGGACAGAAGCTGGCAAATTAAAATGTACATGGAAATTATACTTGTTTTTCTGTTGGTAACCCAATGTCCTTCAGTAACAGGCTCTGCAGACTTCCTACAGCTACACTAACGCATTCAACTTGCTACCAGTCAAACAATGAAGTCTTTTACAAGCTGATCAGTGACACAGATGCATTTGAATTGCCTTTTTTAAATCTGTAAATACTTAATCAACGGTTCACAGAACCAGATAATATTATACAGCTGTACCAGATCTTGGTCTCATTTCATCAAGCCACCCAATCAAATTGCCTTCTTTTATATAGTCGGCTGATTACAAATGACTCCTGCACCAGAAAACAAAACTTGACCCTGAAAAAGCTCCAGGAAGGGTTAAGAGGATGCAGAACATAGTTACGTAATAATTCACTGTTATTGGGAAACACCTGTAGAGAACTACAAATTTGGAACATTATTTATAAGTATTTTCAGAATAACTTTCCATCTAGTTAATCACTGTCGTTTCCAGAAAAGGGTGTCTAGTTAACATCAGCACTAATCCTTTATCATACTCTCACACAAGTACAATGAATTTTCTACCAGTCACTCCTGCCAGTCTGCTAAAGCACTTTGAGATCTATGGCTAAAGATCACTGTATGAGAACTTATTATTATTATTTAAAAGAAATTTAAATGGAAGGAACTACATAGCAACTGAAATTTTAAAAGCCAAACTTATTACAAAGCAGTCTTCTGTGAAATGAAACTATCCAAACACTGTAGAATAAGTTGCTATTCTCTCTCTTTAAATCATCTGGATTTTCTTCTTTTAGCCATAAGGCGTTTTTTTAAGTAATTTCTTTTTGTGCAAATGTCAAACTATGCAAGTAGTTAGTTATTAAAATGTTGACTTTTCCTCTGGGTCTCCTAGAGTGTTTAGATTGTCATTTAGATTGGAAGCTCTGCTAGTTAGTAACTGTTTTGATATGTCTCTTGTACAGCATCAAACACCACTGTTAGTGCTAAACCAATCAAAATAATCATAACAATTAATGGAAAACAACTAATATAGTAATTATAAAATTTAAATTTTAAATTCAGCTATTTTGTATGCTACAAAGATTATGAAGTGTTCATTTTTTGTTTCCTTTACCAGACAGAAGTATCAGCTAGATAATAATATGAAACAGTCATCCAGCTGGCTGTGTTGATAATGTTATGTTACATGAAAATAGAAGTTCATTTTCCACAGTTAATTTGGAATTTCTGGTACTCTGTTTAACCAAAATGGAGCATTGCAGAGGCAATGTAACAAAGGAAATAGAACAACTACAGCACTTATCTAGCAATCAGACATCATCTAGAGCAGGAGTGGGCAAACTACGGCCCGCGGGCCGGATGTAGCCCATCAGGGCTTTGGAACCGGCCCGCGGAATTGCCACCCCTGTGGCGCCATGGGGCTAAGGCAGGCTCCCTAGCTGCCCTGGCCCTGCGCCGCTTCTGGAAGCGGCCAGCACCACGTCCCTGTGACCTTTGGTGGAGGAGGGGAGCAAAGGACTCTGCACACTGCCCTCGCCTGAGGGAACTGCCCCCCGCAGCTCCCATTGGCTGGGAACAGAGAGCCTGCCTTAGCCCCGCTGTGCACCGCTGCCACCCCAGAGCCGCTCAAGGTAAGCGGTGCTGGAGCCCGCACCCCAAACTCCTCCTGAACCCTGCACCTCAACCTCCTGCCCTGAGCCCCTTGACACACCCCTCCTGCACCCCAACCCCCTGCCACACTCCGCACCCCTTCCTGTGCCCCAACCCCTTGCCCTGAGCCTGCACACCACACCCCGTCCCACACCCTGCACTCCCTCCCATACCCCAACCCTGTGCCCCAGTCCTACATTCATGGCCCTGCATGCTATTTCCCCACCCAGATGTGGCTCTCAGGCCAAAAAGTTTGCCCACCCCTGATCTAGAGTCTTTGCTCTATCTATTAGAGGATGAAAATACAATATAGCCACTAAAAAAAATAAAAATTGGGATTACCAAGTAGGGATGTGGAAGAAGCTCGGAACTGTGGTAATATTCCATGATTCATAGTAATATAATAATCAGACGCATATTTATACACAGTAGGTTGAAAAGACGGGCTTTTGCACTAGAACTTAATGAGCCAAAAAACCTTTAAAGATTTGATATTTTAGCTTTTCTGTTGCTGTTACCTCTAATATTAACACTAGGATAAAAGTGTACTTCTACATGGCTTGTTCTTATTATTGAAGTGATTATAATCTTCACATCACAACCTATTAAGACAACTAACTTAGATAGTAAGCACTCTGAAGCAGGAACCATCTTTTTATTGTGTGTTTGCACAGTGCCGAGCACCGGCGGCCCTGGTCTAAAACTAGGAATCCTAGGTGCTATCGCAATATAGCAATAATAATACTGTTATGAAACTTATAGGTCACAGTTTTTTGCATCATGATTTCATTGCAGGTTTAGCTAGGAATAGAAGACAGACAGGGAGAAGATACCAATATGTTAAAAAGCTTCACTACAATGCTCAGAGTCAAGCTTTCAGAGTGGTTGTAGGTATTCCCTCACGAAGGGGGGAAGTGCAAGAGACCAGCTGTGATACAGTAGGTCACACAGCGCATTATCCAGAACAAATTCCTGTGGTACATCATACATTTTCAATTGAAAGAACTGTAAATGTGCATTTGTAACAGAAACATCTTCAAGTTTCTGCTACATAAAAGGGATGCAATTCTTGCATGCATATGCCTGCCCAGGCAATAGTTCTTCCCATTTTTCACAGTAACATGTCTGATAGTATAAAGAATATTTTAAGAGTCCAGTACAATCCAATGTCATGAACAGCAAAGCAGTAACTGTGACATTATGCACTAAAAACACTGCAATAATACTATGCTATTATTTCACTAATAGCACGGTGATATTGCTGTTTCTAAGACTTTTAAGCTTTCTAAGTGAGCTTTCAAGGCACATTTTTGATCAATAAAACAAAGAACATTTACTCAATCCCAACTGACTGAGCAGACAAGTATATTTAGGTTGCAAAGCTAAGAAATAAGGAACTGCACAGTTAAGTTTTCAGGATTTTTTAAAAATAAATAATTAGTAGACTTTTAAATATTTGTCATCAAGCTTTCTTTCTGAAAAGTTTGAATGTCAGTGGAATACTTATGAGCAAATAATCATAACAGAATTTTTCATTAATTCTGCTTAATGAAATCACCACATAGATTTTACTCCTTTGAAAAGCTATTACCCACTGCTGAATTCATTTTCATTTGAAATGTCATTGGATCTGTAGTCTGCAATAAATCAACATCTGAAATCAACTGGAACTTTGGTTGACAAAAATATGTGTGTAAATATTTTACTGATGTATTACAAAACATTTTGGTTTATATCAGAGTATGGACTTAAAGTTGAATCCAGGGTCACAAATCAGTATGTTAAATAGAGTATCTGTGTATGCTGCGTATCTAGCCATTAATGTGCATCTTCTTTAGCTCTCATGAATGTGATTATAGCAAAAGGATTTTTTTATGTATCCAACAGAACATTTGCTGTTTTGATTATCAAGAGTGATTCAACTTTTGTAAACAAATGAATGTACAGTCTTATAAATTGTGTAACATTACCCAAGATGTTTTTTCTTTCAAAGAGCAAGCTTTTGGAACATATGAAGCCTTCAACTGTATAATAACGTAACACAACTGCAGTCAGTATACTTACTGTAGGATCATTTAAATTAATTGTTTTACTTTTTTAAGACTCCATCCTGCAAAGAAATGTGCTACCACACTCTCCTGTACAGATGCAACAATGACTTCAACTGGACTCCACAAGACTGCAGGGGTCCACCCATGACCTCTGTGAAAGATTGAAGCCTTAGGAAATAAATATAGCTGAAATTATTCACTTTACCTTTCAGCCTCTTCAAGTAAACTGGAACATCACTCTTAATACTTTTGGAATCCTCCTCTGTTGCTTCCCATATCATTCTAGGGGGATTGTTCTGTGCTAGCCAGTCAGCTACTTTGCTCTCAGCAGCCATCATCACAGTTTGAAGCCCAGAAAGGTCCTGTCCACCAGGAGAAGACTTCTTCGGCTTGTGGCGCTGATCTGAAGTGAATTTTGTCACATGATCTTTGATAGTTACTTTTCCTGGAGTGGTGTCATCAAATTCAATGGTAAATGAAGCATGCCCTGCACCTGCTGCATGTGAGGTTTGGGTGTCTTTTGTTGGGATTTCATGAATAGTGCTCTCTGCTATTTGTGAAGGTTGCTGGAATTCTTTTGTAGGAATTTCAAAGTAACTTGGCTCCCTACAGAAAGGATAAAGTTCTTCTTCATTTGCAGCTGAAGATTTCTCCTCAACTTGCTTGGCATCTGTGCTGCATCCTATTAAGAAAAATGAAAAATAGATTTCACAATACTAGGGAACTTCAGGGTCTTCAAGGAATTTCAGAATTCCTATAAAGGCCACTGTAGTAATTCCTGGAAAACAGCACAAGCCCATGCAGAAGACTGAACAAGGTACTTCTGGAACTGTAAGTTATTTTTGCTACGTGAAAAATGTCACTGAAGAGAGGACAGCCATGACTGTAAGCATGTCAAGCTGGCAGAAAGTTATCTTAGAATTTGTCAAAGAAAATTTGCACTCCAACAGATTTGTGGATGATGGAAGGAGATTCATATTAATAGCAACATTGCAAATAGTTCAAAAAATCATAAGAGCTAATATTTTGAAAAATAATATTGCTATTCAGAGCTACCTGGAAATCATCAAAAAGCAACTGACTAGATTTATGGAACAGGTGTCCTGAATTAGATGGGGTTGATATGACTTCATTTCCTAAGCAATACAGTCAGTATAATTTTTCATAGCAAGACTGTTCGGAAAAATAATTCAAATATGAATGCAAGATAAAAATGAGCTCCCATGTGAAAGTTAAAACAAAGAACAAGAATAGGCATTTGAGACTGTTTTATAATACAAACATGTTCTATATTTTTACAAAAGATAAAGCCGTGAATTATAAACTAAATTCCTAATGATACGCGCCCCTATTTCACTGAACACACTTTATAAAGCACAGGAAAAGCAGACTGGAAACTACAGCAGCCAAAAGAATTCAGGAATTTAATAAATTTCATGCTTTTGAATGGAGCAAAGAAAACAGGGGGAGTGGGATTGGAAATAAGTGTCCCACTGCACATCCTGAATGAATGTTAAAGTAAAGTTTTCATGCGGCTGCTAGCAAAGCGATCAGTATCCTTTTAGGAAACTAGCCTTTACACGCATTTGGCAAAAGAAATATACCAGCCAAAATATCTGATATAAAGATGCACCATATGCAAGAGATATTCATCTAAAAGTTAATAGCAGCAAGCCAGACTCCAAACAGCATAATTCAAATGGTTCTCACACTTTTTACATGATTCATATTAAGATTTGTGGAAAAGGATTTTAGGACACAGAGTACTAAAAATCCTATTAATATATTCATCATGTGGCTGAAAACAGACAAATTGTATCCACCTGAGATAGTTAAATTTGTACCTGAAATCTGTTATTTAGCCAGTAATGTAGCAATGTAAATAAAGGATTGTACAAATGAATTATAAATATTTCCTGTTATTTTTCAGGAAAGATTTGCTTTTTTGAGAAGTCTTGATTTATTTTCAGCATCATGTGTCTTTAGAGAAAGATCAAAAAAATGATGAAACCACAGAAAATAGGATGGGTGCTTTGATCCTGGAAATATGGACTACTTTGAGAGTAACATAATGGTTGGAAAAGTTCAAGAATGAACAATGCTAAGGAAGGATGAGAGGATTAATGTACATCCTCCCCTTATTCTCACGCTTGGAATCTTACAGAATAAGATCTCTTAAAACAATTTGTATGCCTTGTACTAAGTTACTTTCTTTAGTAAGTAGCTTTTTGCAGTATATATTTTTTAATCTATTTAAAAGTACAAACTAGATCAGATCAAAAGTAAAATTCTTCTCCTGACTTTCATATCAAGACACCATTTCTTGTATAAAGTGAGGTCTTTAAATAGCCCGAAAAAAACATATTGGAATACATAAAATGTGATCTGAATTCTTTAAGACTGGAAGTCAATCTAGTTCAAACCTAAATTATGACAAAGAATGAATTTATTTCAAATAATTTAGGTAAAGAAAAAGGTATGATGAGTAATTTTTAAAAAAATTCAAAATTTCCCCATACAAGCCAAGAAGTGATTTCTCATAAAACAGGTGCGAATATTTTTAAAGTAAGCACAAAAACAATTTAACTAAATATATTAGCTAAAAAATAGGAACTTTTTTCAAACTACAACATTTGCAATATTGTGTAGGAAGGTGAGATTTTCAATGATTAAGAAGTACAAGAAACAAAATGTAATATAGTTTTAATCTTCTATTTTCCACTGTAGTATAAGCAAAAACAAAAAAGACCCAAGTTTCATGTTGATGGCGATCTCCTTTCGGGGAATGCTCCAACTATGTTATCGTTTTAAATTAAATTACTGGTATTATATTAGATTCGTAGAGAGTAAAATGAGTAAGTGTGTAAAATAGCCTCACCTTTGCCTTCAAAATACCATACAGTAATCCACACTGCCCAAGCAAGCTGTGCACCAGGAAAACGTACAGTACTGAAATGTAACTACATAAACACTTAACATTGAAGTGCTTCATCACAACAATTTCTGAGTTAAATAGGAACTACAAAAACGCATTTGTGAATGGATTATAAATCATCATTGTGGTGGAGTGGTTGGGGAGAGGACAGCACCAGGCTGGTGTGGGGAGTGCAGGAAAAGGCAGAGGAAGGAAGCAATGTCCTGGTCTTGCATCAGAGGAGCACAAGGAAAAAAACAGTTGGTGCTTAGCGCTGGAGAGCAAGGCGAATGAGGCTGGATAGTGGGAGAAGTCAAGGCTGATGCCACATGAACTGCATGTGCAGGGAGCCCGGATGGGGAAAAAGCCTATCTTGGGAAGTAGAGTCTGAAGATGTGTGAGAGGGCAAGGAAGGTTGTGAGCGCGGGGAGAGGAGGGGTGGGGGAAGCAGGAGTTGAGAGCAAGTTTCTTGGTAGCAAAGGGGGCAGAGGATAAAGGGGTGTATATGGAGATGAAGAGCTTCCACCCTGCACAGTTCCTCAGCTAGGAAACAGAACGAGGCAGCAGCTTCTGGGAGGCAAACAGGGAAGCAAATAGCATTGCAATTGCCACAGGGATATTGTGTAATTGCAAATGGAATAGGGAGAGTTGGGAGCAGAGGTTGTGTGAGTGATCATGATTGGGCAGGAAGGCTGTCCACTAGACACTTGCTTCCCTAAGCAGTGGTGCACATTATAAAAGCGTTTGGAGAATACCTGGCCTAATACATTATCTCATTTGAAAACAAATGGATTCAGAAAATTATTTTACTGGAATGAACTCAAAATTTGGGTAAAAAAAAGCAGCAAAACTCACTTTGTGCCCTTACTGGCACCAAGTTTTACAGCTGTGTTGTTTTTTTATTGTTTTCTTTTTTTGAACATACACAAATAATCATGGGGCCCTAAAATTCCATTTGTCCTGCAGGACAAGAATGTATGTATATGTACTCATGGTTATTAAATGGAATTCATTTGTTGGCCTGCAAGACTGGAGATTTTGTTAAGGCACTTGAACTGCACTTCTGAAAAACACGTAACAGTTTTAGGAAACTATTTCCACAATATTCAGGTTATTTATTATTTAAAAATTCTCTTCTGTACTTTGCATAGTGTGATTTAATATATTTTCCACCTTAACAATACAAAAAATGACCTGATATTGCATAGATTTTTCAAAAGAATATTTCAGCAAAAGTGGAACAAAGAAAGATCTGCAGTTACTGTCCTTTCTTCTATTTTAGCAGACTAGTTTGCTACTGGACAAAATAGTTACAAGACTATATATAAACTGATAGCTTTTCCATGTTCTCTTTTAAATGACAAAGTCACTCCATCAATCCAGATGCTAATGTTAGAGACAGATAAACCTAAAAGCATGAATTGGAGATCAGAACAACAGATTTACATGCCAGTAAAATAATCCAAAATGCTTGAAAAGTCTTGTTAGCGACTATTTGAAAACAAATGTAACACAATTTTTCAGAGACAGAATCTAAGGTGTGCCAATATTAGTACCTAATGGAATCCCATTCTTCTGATCTCTTATCCTGTTTTTCCCCTGATTTTTTTCCAGCCTATTGCTTTTTCTTTCATATTTCCTCTCTCCTTTCCTTTATTGGCCCTTTTGCTTTTCATAGGTCACAATTTTCTAGTGACTTTACTTTATGTCCTATATTTACCATGAGGTCCAGAAAAATCTATATAATAATTTATCGCTATTAAATACAAATATTTTCCCACATTTTAATGTTCTAGCAACTTGTCTTTTAGCAAATGTGTGAAGTTGCTCTCTAAACATTTTTTTAAATCTTTTGTACATCATTTTTCATAAGTACTAAGTTAACTAAAAATTACAAAAAGAAAATTAGAAGCTATCTTTCATTGTCTAAATATTTTAAAAGGTTCCTGTTCTACAAAGTTCTGAATGCCTCCTGTGACATGCTGTGCATGTTCACTTCCATAGCCTTGCATAGGCCTACATAAGCATTACTCACACTTATTCTAGGTCCCTATACCTCAAAATATTTAAACAGTCACTTAAGTGTTTTGCTGAATTGAGGCCTTACTGTTTAATTTTCAGGATCACTCAGATGTCTTCTTAATTTATCTTTCAGGGATTTAATATTCTACTGTTGCCTTAGAATGGCAGTTTTTTGTTATCTGCAAAGAAACTTTACATATAAAAATACTTTAAAGTTACCCACTGTTGGAATTCAGAAATATTTAGTTCCCTATCATAAAAAGAATTGTATGAATAACTTAAATAATGTTCTTTTCAAAGCCTTAAACTGAATTTAAAAAATTAAGTTTTTGGTCTGCTATTCCTACACATTTAGAAATTCAGATTAGGAGAATTAGTGATGCCAAATTCTCCAGCAATTAAACAAACCACAAATAATTGTTTTTGGGGGGGGAGATGGGGTGAACGGAGGAGGTGTGATGAGAAGAGTTAGATCCCAGTATACTTACCACTATCAGAGAAAGCTAGAGAAAATGAGTGTACTTTGAACTCAGCTCAAAAGTAGCAGTATTGGGTCACATATGAAGTCATACTGCATACACCATTTCATGGATCCATAGAGCATAAAATTACATCACCGTATTTCTCTACACAAAAGCACAAGGATGTGCCTTTTTGGAATTGAGTTCACTGTGCTCTGTTTACTACAAAGATTTTCCATTAGAGTTTCCATTAAGGTTGAAAGACAGTAATACCAAAATAATCTCATTAACTTGAGACTTTAAAGGCTAATTTTACAGAGCTGGTTTAGCAGCGACAAATCTCCCATATCAATCTCCTCATTAAACCATGCTCCATCTATTGTAATGTATACTTTACCTTCTAGTCAACAGAGAACATTTTTTTTTCAAATTGTTAAAGTCTGATGGAGACTCTTATTTAGATTAATTTATTAAAATGTTTGGGTGTGTGTTATTGAAACAAAAGTTTGAAGAATTATAAATATGAGAATCTATCATTTACTTGTTCTAGACCAGTGGTCCCCAAACTGTGGGCACACCCCCACAGAGGTGTATGGAGTAATGTGTGTGGGTTGGGGGGCATGGCAGGGCCTGGGCCAGCCCCCATGAGGGGCGGGGAGGAAGTGCAATTCAGCCCCGCTCCGCCCATTGCTTTGCTCCTGGCCGCGCCCCTGCTCCCAGCACCCAACCTCGGCTCCCTACTGTGGCTCCCAGGGAGGAGGGGCGGATCTGGTAAGGGGGGGTGCATGATCAAAAAAGTTTGGGGGCCACTGTTCTAGACAGTTTTGCATTAAGAAGGCTGTTTCAAAGATCTTTTATTTGTTTGTGTTAAATATCTGAGATAATGATTTACCATATACAAAAGCAAATTATGTTACATCTACTATCTCAGCTGGTCAGTGCTGGACTGCAGGTTAGGTCTAAAAGGTTGAAACAACATTCAAGGAGATATGAAATTTCACAGAAGTTCCAGTTATAATAAATACAGAATGTTTCCATCACACATGGATTGTTTTTCCAATTTCTGCCTCAATGTACTTATGCTGAAATGTCAAGACACTCAAAGAAATTATATGCAAGTCTGTTGAAAAGCAACAAAAAAACGTTTTAATGGAAGGATGAAAACTTTAGGGGGAGCAAGCCTAGGAAATTATGCACCAGTTAAGTGGTCCGAAAAAGGCTATGTAATAATTTATTTGGTATTAAAGTGTGTGAAAATATTTAGTAACTTTGGAACAGTTCCACAGCAAATACTAGTATGACAGGAAAGCAGGTTTTCTGGGGGAGGGAAGCCCACTAAGGTATACCACATAAAACAAAATTGTTTGTTCTGCACATGTCAGAAGACAGACAGGATCCAAGGAATGTGATTTAATTAGGTAATACCTTTACTAAACTTAACTCATTAACTCAACCTATTCAGCAATAAATTGTACAGTGCAGATCATGGTTCCTTCTTTAATTGTTTCCACCTGGTAGAGGGCTGCCATTAGCTTCCCAGCCCTCCACAGTGGGTTCCCAGCCCATTGCTGGGAACCCACCACTCTCTCCTCACATGAGGGTTAAGTGTCTGGGGAAAGAGGGTTGGGCTCCTTGCAGAACCAAACTTTAGGAGCCCCTATTCTGTTCCTCAGCTTCTTTAGGAAGGTCTTGAAGGCTACTACAAATGCCAGTTTATCAGAGAACTGGACCTCTAAGGAGCAAATACCTGCACTGAACCGTGCCACCTGTTACATTACGACGGCTTGAAGCTTACCTCCTGACCAGGTCTCTGAGCTGTTGTGGGGATGCCAAAAAGCCCACTCCCCCATGCTAGCCAATCTGACAGTGATGGTAAAATTCGTTCCCAGTCACAAAAAGCAACTATCATAATGCTCACAGTAGACCAAAAAAACCCAATCCTACCCTAATTCCAGGTATGGGAGAGAGGGAGCAGTTAATCCAGAAATGAGATGGGATTCAGGCTGGAAGACCAGGGCTACACTCCCCCATGTGTGCAGGGGCCAATGGGCATCACCTGAGCTCTACCAGCCCACCCACCAGCTCAAGTGATGTCATCCGCCTCACCTGCCAGCCAATTCCCTCCCAACCTCAAAGGGAGAGAGGACACGTAAAGGAGCCACAGCTCATTTCTTCCTGCCAGTCCAGACGAAGCCCTCTGTCCCCTCAAGATGGCCTTCCACCTGACAGGTCTACTCAGGCATTCTGCCAACACTAATAAACATTCTACATAAAGAGAAGTTGAAACACATGGAGACCGAGTTTGAAAGTCTTCTGATAACCTAAAGGGATTGAAAATAGTGATTTTATTTTCTTAGGTGGGATCTTAAAGTTCTATATCCATGCAATTTGAATCCTTTTAGAGAAAGGAACCAAATATTCACCAATATAGGGTTTGTGGTTTTTTTGTTTTGTGTTTTTTTTTTTTTTTGGGGGGGGGGGCTTTAATGCTCTTGTACAACTTTATTCACTTAAGTCTGTTGACTATATTCTTCTGTCACAAGCTGAATTCCATTTTTGTTAGAAGTAATAACCCTTCAATTTAAACAAAGAAGCTATTTGCACAAATATTTTTATTTAATCTTTCTTACAGTAATTCTGTTTGTAGAAGGTACCTTGAAAAGGTATTTCAAAGGTAATATGGAACTGTTTCACACAGTGAGATGATGCACATTATGTATTCTCCTGTGAGGCTACATGCCCAAATATTTTTTATAACCTTATATCAAAATTTTGTCTAACCTTGCCATTCTTCACTTTGTTTGTAAATTACCACAACTGAGCACATTAAACAAATCCTTTAGACTTCCATTCATTACTGAGTTCTTCTCTAGCACAGACAAACTTTTTCCTTCCATTCTACTGCTAAGGCAGGTTTTGATTTCATTGACCAGTTGGTTTAATCAGATGTTGGCTTCTCTTATCTGCATTTCTTTGAATTCAGAGAGCACTGTAGAAGCTACTCCTCTCTTTCACAAAGTACTTATGCTAGTATGAAGAAAGCAATTTTAATGTATGAATAAAATAAGACAACAAATTGCACATCATTCTGGAGTACTTTCCTACCTTGGGTGCGATCTTCAGAAGTCACCCAAAGAGTGGTGTTATTTCAGCACAATATATATCCTGCAGAGATTCTTTTTAGTTTTATTTAAAAAAACAACACAGTCCTATATAAAAATTACAACAAAACCACAGAATTACACAATTTCACTTTTCAAAATGTGGCATTAAACTAACAAAAATGGATACAAGAATTTTTTTTAAATCCCTCTTAAAATTACCCTTCTTCATTTGACTTTTGTTTCCTTAGTTTTCTTTTAAGAAAACTATCCTCCCCCATGTTCACATACAATGTGACTCCTCTGAATCAGAAGACCAGTCAGGACTAGTGACCTATGGAGTGAACAATGCCATAAATGTTGGCATCTGACCAAGTGACAAAAAAGGAGGTGGCAGAGGTAACACCATGGAAGAGACAGAAAGATGGAAGAGTGGAAGATTTCATGACCAGTGTTTTACAATCCCCCAATTTTAAAAAGCAAGAAGGTGGACCGCCCTACCACTAAGACCATATACTTCATATTTTAAAGGTAGGCCCAATAGAGATGGAGAAGGTAAGAGCTCAGAGAGCTTGAGGGAGAAAAGTGCTATGATTCTAAACCTCACTGCTTTCCACTTGCCTTCACAGACAGCAACAGACATTTTTCCTTACCCAACCCCACAACACATGCAATTTTCCCTATGGAGAAAGGAATGGAGACAGAAACACATATGACAGCTGCTAGTCACTTGTTTTTCTTCAGAAGGCAGTCACTGATGACTGTTATGAGAACAGAGAACCTGAATAAAACTCTACCATCATTGTTACAGAACAAAACCCCCCAGAGTTCAGGGAATTCTACCTCTCCCTTGCTAGGGAACTGGGACCCAGGAGTGAGAATGCTGCACAAATGATATCTTCAGAGAAATATTTTTTTTTAATTAACATGAAGTGCAGGATGGTGAACCTACAAATGAGTTATGTTACCTCAGACAAGTATTCACAAACCCTTTATATCATACCATCACGCATTTTATTTATTCCACATAAAGTACAGATGTTTTGTAGTGAAGTTTAAAGAGTTTCATGCAAATTATTGTGACTATTTCTGTATACCTATGCCTGTAAAACTAGGTGTCTTAGTCAAATCGTAGAAGACTCAAGAAAAGCCATAAAAACTTTAGAATGTGACAAAAAACTTTTTTTTTTTTTACACAAAAAAGTCATCACTTTAAAAGAAACCTTTGAAGGTCTTCACCCAGTCTCTACCCACTAATCCAAAGCCCTAATGGTGAAAGCTTTATTCCATTAGGGGGTGGAAATTCAAGGCTGCCAAACTTGCATATAGTCCCCAAAGGTCCTAAGATATTGGATCTTAAGTTCACTACATTTTTAAATTATTTTGGGTTATTTTAAGAGACATCTAAGGCTTGCTCCAACCCCTATCTGGTAGGAGAGATGATGTAAGGAAGGAAACAAAAATCATTCCAATTTAAAAAAAAAACAAAAACAAAAACAAAAAAAACACAACACCTTCAAACACAAACACCCCCCCACCCACCTGCAAAGTAAGGCTCCCAAATCCATGTATAGGAACCTAAATAAAAGTGGCTTGGATTTGCCTTGATTTAAATAGGATTTGTGAATGTTTAACAATTTCCAAAGTGAGTCCACTTTTATTTAAATGCCCTCATGATGGATTTAGGAGCCTAACTTTAGGTACCCAACTTTAGGTACCCACGTTTCTAAGTTTTGGCCATATATTTTACACACACTAACTTTTAACAGCATAACTAGTAGAAATGGAAAGTCCTAGATTAGACATCACGGAGGTGAATTTTCTTGCAAATTTAACATATAAATCAGACCATGCAAATATATATTTTTTTCATTAAATATGGACTAACATTAATGTTGATGAAACACTAAGGAATGACAGTAGGACAGAATGTTGCCAGAAGGAATCTTGTACTGCTGGCATCCACACAGCAAAACAAAAACAGAACCATTTATTTTCACGGTCAGAGATATTGATTTGGTGACAGTGTCCATTACAATGGCTTAATTTTTATTATACCAAATGACAGATGTCGATATCGGATCGATATTAGTTCAGAAGAATGACTTTACTCACTATATCCACTAGTAAGCTATTGTACTGTGTACAAAGTGATTTAGGTAACAAACTCTGTACTCAGAACAGTACAGTTCTGTTATTGTTGAACTGCTATTTATGAACAATTTTTTTTTTTACTAGCCAAACTTATCCTAGCTTTTATCAGTGAATAACTGTCAGCAATCCAGAAACCTGGCTGGTTAACAAAATCTCATTTACTAGAATTTGGATTAAATGTGTAGTGGATATTATGTGGAATCAAATAATTAAATCTATGTCTGGGTTGAATTGGCAGGCGTGCTGAAACAATGTGTATAGTGGGGGTGCTGAGAGCCATTGAACCAAACTGTAAACCCTGTATATGATGGAAACCACTTCAAAACAGGGGGTGCAGAAGCACCCCCAGATCCCCTAGTTCTAGCACCTATGTGAATTGATATTAAACAGAGTGAAGTTGAGAAATTTCTCAAGCAGTCAGAATCTCCAACATGTATTTATATCCTTTTTGTTCATGTAAGCACAGCTTTATTAAATATTTGGAGAATAACTCTGTCCACTGCATCATGACAGGTTTCAGAGTAGCAGCCGTGTTAGTCTGTATCCGCAAAAAGAAGAACAGGAGTATTGTCATGCATCATGACAATAGTTGAGGAGAACTAAAGAAGGCATTCACAAAGGGCAAAATCCTAGCTCCATTAAAATTAATGGGAGTTTTTGCCTCTGACTTCAATAAGGCCAGGATTTCAGCCATAGACTCCAATATGATGAAAATCTGAAGTACTTTGCTGTCAAAAACAGTGACAAAAAACAGAAGGTCAACAGAGAAAGGCCACTCTGCAGCCTAAAGTTCAGATACTAGTGAAGCAACAGTATTTAACAGTTATAAAAGAACATACAAAATTGATTAATAAGTCATTAATTATTGAAAAACAGTCATCTTTCTTTTATACCTCCGTGGGGTCCCACATTTAAGAGCTACTTACTTACTAAAGAGTAAAAAAGATACTACAAATTGAAATGTTTTCTGAACAGTCTCACCTGAAGCTCCTGCTTCATGTATTTTTTCTTCATGTTTGACATCCTGTTTGCAACCATTTTTTTCATCAGCCTCATCCTCACCCCACCAGGATGGCTGTCCATACAAAGGTGTACCACGAGGCATGGCAGAAAGATCTATAAAAATATTCCAAAGCCAAAGAAATTACTTTTTTACTTCATGTAAGATATTTAGATACAAGCAACAAGGAGAAAGAGCAGTTCTGATGGATCTTGTATGTTGAAAGTTGAAACAGTTTGATTGCTTGTTTCCTCAAATACAAAACAAATTTAATGTCTGGACAAGTGACCTGCATGCTAAATATAAAAGCTTACTAATGATCTGACCAAAACTGCTTGCTTAGGAATTTATGCAAATACAAGTGACTTACATCTCGCTGCTACTGCATAGTATTTTTAAATATTATTTTCAGCTTTCATTTAAAGACAGATCATCTCACCATCAGCACATTATCAAAAGCTATCTGCTACCATTTCTGTGAAATGATTCTTTCTTTTACCCACATTGACCTTTCGCTGGAATACCTATCACATGGAAAACTGATCAAATTTTGTAATGCTGCCAAGGTTTCAAATAGCTGGCAGTTACTAAAGAACACCAATACGTACACACTTATATATTAGTTAGTTCGACTACGCTATTTTTAAAGCCATATTTAACTAAGAAAATATAACTATCAAAAAAGAACAAAATCTTATTATTTACTTATTATATACATAGTACAAGTATCTGAATAGGAAAGGGTTAAGTAAGAAATTAGATATGAACTAGTTATTCCACCTCCATGACTAACCAGTCAGTTGAGCTCTGACCTGCTCTCCATATTAAGAACAGTTCATATTTCTTAAGACAATATTGCACCCAATTAAGATGTGGCAATTTTAATATCATACAGATGTTCTAACTGAATATATCTTAACTTCTTTTATATTGTGTTTCAACACCAGATACCTCAGTGACTGTGTATATATGTGCCCTCTATGGTAAAAACAGCTCTGTTTCCTTTTCTGAAATCCCAAATCTCTATCATTTTATATCAGACATTTTTGTTTGGCGCACAAAATAGAGTATCTGAAAGTATTATATGTTTTGACAGTAATATGCACTATTTGCATGCTAGGAAATAAGGACTATTTGAGAACTTCTACCTTGTTAGCAAATAATGGTTTGTTCAGTAGTGTTCAAAGAGTTAAATTTCACCCACAAATAAATGGATGGGTGCTTCAAATGTTTAATAAAATTTTAAATATCCATATATCTAATTATTTTTCTTCCAAAACAATGTTCTTCTACCTTAGAATATACTGTAGTTTAAAAAAACCCAGCAACAAACGATAGAGTGAATTTTAGTTATTTAACTGCATGAACAATAGCAAACACTTATGTATGTAACAAGTGGCTGAAGAGAAAATCAAGACCTCAATACACTTCTGAGTAGAGCTGGGAAATTTTTTTCAAATAGTTTATTCAATAAAATGAAATGTTTTCAGGGTGCTTCAGATAAGAATGAGAGAATGTGTGCGCCCCTTTTTTTTTTTTTTTAGACCGATGGTTCGGACACTTGCTTGGCAGGTGGGAAAACCAGTCTTGAATTCCCATTCTAGAACAGGTATCTGAATTAAGATGTTCCCTTCCCAGGTGAGCATCCTAACCTCCAAACTATAGGCTATTCGGGGGTGGGATACTCTCAATCTCTCCTGTTGAATATGTTCCATTTTGTATAAATACTTAAATATTCATAGGAGCAGAATTTGAACCCAAGTCTCTCCCTTAGCAGATGAGTGACCTAATCAGTAGGCTATAGGGTATTCTGCTCTCAATTGCTCATAATGAAGCTGTTCCAACTTTGCAAAAATATTCATGGGTGGGGGAGGGGGGAGAGAGAGAACAAAACTGTATAGCCTGTTGATTAAGACGCTCACCTGGGAGATAGGAGATGTGGATTCAAATCCATCTTCTGAATCAAACAGAGAGAAGATTTGAATCCATATCTCCTACCTCTCAGGTGAGTGTATGTTCTCTGGGACAAAGACTGTCCTCTTCTTCATTGTGCTCGGCGCGGTGCAAACACAGGTGTCCTGGTCCATTATCAGGGTCCCTAAACGCTAGAGCAGGGGTCGGCAACGTTTGGCATGCGGCTTGCCAGGGTAAGCACCCTGGCAGGCTGAGGCAGTTTATTTACCAGCTGACGCGGCAGGTTCGGCCTATCGCGGCCCCCACTGGCCACGGTTTGCCGTCATGGCCAATGTGCCAAACGTTGCCGACCCCTGCGCTAGAGTAATACAAATAATATTAATATAACCAGAAAAAATAATCAATTATGCTATAACCTACTCAAACAGAAAAATATTACAGAAAAATACAATGAAGTAGAACTATCAAGAACGGAAGCGTACTAAAAAATATTACTGGTTAACTGAAAAGTCTCATTAGTGAATAAATTCAATGAAATGCCACTCTACCATGGCTAAGGTTCACAAAAGTTTGCACTGGGTGTGATGGCTGTGTGCAGGAGAAATGCTGGAAATTCAGGAATCTCAGAGCAAAAAACGTATGCAAGTTTTTATATTCATGTCTGGATGCTGTGATAAAGAAAGCTAGAAATTCTGAAGGTTATTATTAAAACTTTTTAAAAAAAGAATATATATATATACTTATTTCTTTAAAAATCTCTTCTGCAATGTGTCTACAGTATCTGACAAAATATCTGAGGAAAGAAAAAACCTGCCTTCTCTAATTATACATTGTATTGCTACAAAAATTGATCTCACCCATAGATTTTTCTTCAGACTTCAATGCTTCTGTAGCTTTGTGATGCACTTCACCTGTGGCATCTGGTACCTTTGGCTCTGCACCTGTGGAGCTGACTGGCTTTGATCCTTCTGCCTCTGAGGATTTTTGGGATAACTGGAGTTGACTTGTAAATTTTTCATGCTAAACAACATTTAAGAAAAAAAGATAAAAATCTCACAACTAAAATAAACTGCACAAACTATAATTATACATATAAAGAGAAGGGCAGAATACATAAATAAAGGTGTGACAGACATGAAATTTGGGAAATATGAGGACTTCAAAAGACTATTATATCGAAATGTGCCAGAGAGGCATGGACTTCTGTTATAATAGATGTTCAATGCCTTTTCAGTGTCCTGGCTTGGTGAGTTGGTTTCCTGGGGGACTGGGCGGTTAATACAAAATCCCCAGGGCCAGTTACGCAAAAACTCAGCCTTTGAAGCTTTGCCCCCTGAGGAGAAGAGCATTGACTAGTGTTACCTGTTACAGTCGGCCAGAGATCAAATGCCCAAACATTGATGAAATTTAATAGTAAAAAGTGTAAGGTGATGCATTTGGGGATGACTAATAAAAATTTTAGTTACAAGATGGGGACACATTGGTTAGAAGTAACGGAAGAGGAGAAGGACCTAGGGGTCCTCGTAGACCGCAGGATGACTATGAGTCGACAATGCGACGTGGCGGTGAAAAAAGCCAATGCTGTCTTGGGATGCATTAGGCGAGGTATATCTAGTAGGGATAAGGAGGTCCTGCTTCCGTTGTACAAGGCGCTGTTGAGACCTCATTTGGAGTACTGTGTGCAGTTCTGGTCTCCCATGTTTAAAAAAGATGAACTCAAACTGGAACGGGTGCAGAGAAGGGCCACTAGGATGATCAGAGGAATGGAAAACCTGTCGTATGAAAAGAGACTAGAGGAGCTTGGGTTGTTTAGTCTGACAAAGCGAAGGCTGAGGGGGGATATGATTGCTATCTTTAAATATATTAGAGGGATTAATACGAGGGAGGGAGAAGAATTATTCCAGCTTAGTACTAATGTGGATACGAGAACGAATGGATATAAACTGGCCGTGGGGAAGTTCAGGCTTGAAATTAGACGAAGGTTTCTGACCGTCAGAGGGGTGAAATATTAGAACGGCCTTCCGAGGGAAACGGTGGGGGCGACGGACCTGTCTGGTTTTAAGATTAAGTTAGATAAATTTATGGAGGGAATGGTTTAATGGTAAAACATAGTAGTCAAGGAAAACCAAGCAATGGTAGGTAAATTGTATAATGGCTGACAGGGGTCAGGCTGGAGACTCTTGCCTATATGCTCGGGGTCTTACTGATCGCCATATTTGGGGTCGGGAAGGAATTTTCCTCCAGGGCAGATTGGCTGAGCCTCTGGAGGTTTTTCGCCTTCCTCCGCAGCATGGGGCAGGGATCTCTAGCAGGAGGGTTTCTGCCGATTGAAGTCACCTAAAACAGGATTGGGGACTTCAACAGCAGAGTCCAGGGAAGGGGTAGGGACGGTTTTATGGCCTGCAGCATGCAGGGGGTCAGACCAGATGATCATAATGGTCCCTTCTGACCTTAAAGTCTATGAGTCTATGAACTCTATAAAGAAACAGCTAAACTGTCCCAGGGTGTTCTTACTCTTGATCTGAAACATGATGTGAAATTGTAAAACCAGGAGTGAAAACCCAGTGGAGGGATTTCAAAGACTGAAACCTACCGAAGCCAAATGCTGGAGGTGGAGTGACTTCTAGTAAGCTTTTAGCATACGTGTAGATCAGCTTGATGATGTGGGTGTGTTGTTTTGTTTTCTCTTTAATTTTAATGTTTTGTCTTTGATGCTTATGACTCAAGAGTAAATGTACTTTGCTTTGTGAATGCTGGTTGATAACTGGTCTGCACTGTTGTAGTCTAGCACCTGGAGAAAGAGTGAACCACTGCTGGACCCACGTCAGATCTGCTGGAGAACTCACCTAAAACCTGGCCTGGAGGTCTGCCCGTGAGAAAGGTGACCGCTAAAAAACCTGAAACCTTAAGTGGTTGCCCTTGAGAAGGCAAAGATGGGGGGAGGGGAGGCCAAAGGTGCAGTTAATCCTTAAACTGTGACAATAGTGATTGCACGTTATTACCTTAAGGGCTTCTTCAGGGACCCTCATTTCGCCTCTGACTACAGTAAAAAGATTAGTATGTATGAAATGATAAGGAAAACAACCTGAAAAGTTTCATAGCTCCAAAAAAAAATTTACACTACAGACAGAAAGTCTTACTTTAAGATAAGCCGCAGCAAAAAATAGAGATTTTTTCTTTAAAATGGAATAAATGTAACTTAATAGGATGAAAATACCAAATATTAGAAATTTCATAAATTCTTACTTTGCTTACTTACAAAAGCTCTCTCAAAACCCCTGATAGTCTCATCCAGCTGCTAAAAGGTCTAGAAAATACTATAATGTAGTCTCATATTATTAAGATCACTGTTTTAAAAAAAAATTACACTTTTGACTAACATATTATGAAGTACATTTGCCAAAATAAACACATTGTGATTCATTACTTGTAATAAATATAGTACAATATGTACAATAGCTACAGTATGTACCTTGTAAATACAGTAGTACAAAAGTGACTAGTCCTTGCTGTGAAGAGTTTACAAATTAGGCATACAACAAGGAATGACAGTAAACAAAGGTTTGGGAGGACAAGGATTGACCATGAGAGATCATGAGATATACTTATGTATCAGTGTATGTGACCAACAGTTATGTCACCATCTTATTCTTTTTTCCCATTTAATATACACCTCTACCCCGATATAACGCGACCTGACAGAACACGAATTCGGATATAACGCGGTAAAGCAGCACTCCGGCAGATCAAAGCAAGTTCGATATAACGCGGTTTCACCTATAACATGGTAAGATTTTTTGGCTCCCGAGGACAGCGTTATATCGGGGTAGGAGTGTACTAACATTTAGCGCGGTGTCTACAATTGGAAAATGTATCTGTGCTTAATTGAAAGTTCTCTTTTTTTCCCCAAGTAGTGAGGTCCACAGGGTACCACAGTCTACTTGGAGTGTGGGGCTAAAACAAGAGTCAGTCTTTGTCTGCAAGGTAACGTCCTAGCCCCCTGAAGTTAGCTCCAGTTATAACATCTTCCATAGGCAGGAAAAATCAATTGTACTTTCTTAAATTACAGATTGTGTTAACTATACTTAAAAGAAAAAGCACAATTTATACTACTGCAGAGCATGGGCAATGTCCCCTAATGAAACAAACCCAAAATCTTTGGATGTAAATTTCCATCTCTATTCTGGATTATCTGTTTGTTTGCAGTACAGGCCAGATCTGTGGAACTTATTACTCAAAAAAAGGGCATTTCTGATAGGCACACATAAGTTTTTGTATTCTTCATCATGCTCAAGTCCACAGATCCATTACAACTGGATTTTCACAGGATTGCAGCTCCAGGGTAGGACACAAACTCATCCTTTAAACATGGACATCTAAAATGAGGTATTTATTTACCCTCCTTCTTCATCTGACCACTACAGTGTGAAGAAGACTTTTTCCAAAAATGAAATTGACTAAAGACTGAATGACCAATATACTGAATTTACGGATGGCCATGAAGCTGCCCAGCAGATCTTAATACAGGTAACATGAGTACTCAGATTGTCAGTGCTCCTAACTACTGGATTTTGATGCTTAACAGAAGGAGGAAAATTTCTTGAATTTACTTTGGGAATGAATGAATTGTTAAGACTACCTGTCTGAATTAAAAATACAACACAGGGTTTCACTGGAGAAACATTTGGATTTCAAAACTCATCTGATTGGAGACACCAGCTATCCAGAGGTCTACTTTAATAGATAGGAAGTGAAATGATAGCTCCTGAAGGAGTTCAATCTGGATAGTGCAGTAAGGAGCTGAATGAGAGATTCCAAGGTCGTGTGCTGACTTTTTGAGGCTGGAATATGGGTTGTTGCCCTAAGGAAGCATTTAATATTGGAATTTACACAAAACTTCCTTTTCTTGAACAGGCTATTAACATTACACTTATATCATTATACTATACCTCTATACATTAGAGAGATTTCACCCTTTTGCTGGGACATTCATACATCCACATTAAGGCCCTCCTGGAGGAACTCAAGGCTATGTTTCAGTTCTTTAACACTGAGTTTGCACCAGCCAAGAGAAGAAGTTTTCTATGTTAACTTCTGTTTCAGGTCCATGAGAGTGATGATAATCATTTCATCGAAGTGTCCATTTTGAAGCTGTCTGGTCCTGGACGAAGGAATGGTTTTTCCAGTAGCAAACCTTCTCTATGAGATAGAGACACTGGAAGGTCCATTGTTAGGTTAAGCAAACTCTTTAGCTAGAAAGACAAAGGGTAACATGACCGCTCTATTCTTCCTATCCTTTTGTATGGTTCTAGGGAGCATTGAAAAAGCTGAGAAGGCATGTAACAGATTCTTACAAAGCTGGGCAATGTGATTATTTACCACCTCCCATACTAGGTTCTGACACATGGAGATGCCAAAGGCTGTTATTGCGATTTCATTATACAAACTGGAAAACCACCAGCCCACCAAACTGACTTAAAATGAGGATATTTCTGGGTGTACATTTCACATTGCTTAATCTCACTTTTACCATATGTAAGTCTTGTTGTTCATCTCCCTCTTGATGGGCAACATACATAGAGACAGGAAATTTTGTTCCACTCAGTGTAGGAGAAGTTGATTTTCTCTCTGGAGTTGGGCTGATTATGTTCTTCCTAGTTCCTTTATGAAAACCTCACCAGAGACATTGACCATAACAACCAGCACAAATTAATTCCATATTTCTCTTTGAATTAGAGTTTAAAGCATTTATATGAAATATAGTGCAAGTTACAAGGTATTTATCAGCATTCATTAAGTAACCAGCATTGTCTTCCTCAATGTGCATGTATAGCTGTTCGCTACTGATTCTTCACCTTCTCTATGTTACTGCTGCTGTTCACTAACATTTCACTGAAATGCATGGAGTATTATGAAGATGGGCATGGTACTTTCAGCAGCACAGCTAATATCTGATACTAGTGGGAACTTGTAACATTCAGCAACAATTTAGTTGTCTAAAGTTCTTAGGTTAGCCCTTGTTTTTCAGAGAACGTTCCTTAGTCCATTGATTTGCCACTGGGCATACTACTACTACTTCTAAAACTACTTCTAAAATTGGTTCTCGTCAATTCATATTTTCTTAATGGGCAAAGGAATATATGCTGCAGATTTACTTCTAATAAATACTAAAGAAATATGAAAAGCACGCAAATCAGATCACTTTATGATCAGTTAAACTAAGAAGAGCGAATATACTTTTACAAGAAAAATACATTGCAAATAGCTGTACATTTTTATAACAAGGATATCATAGCCAAATCTCAATTTATCTTCAAGCTTCAGAGTAATGTATGTCTGTTCAGGAATCCTCACATCATTCACAAACGTCTACAAAATAAAAAGGAGAAAACAGATCTTGTTATACTTCAAAATGTAATAAAACTTCCAGTACCAATCTAATTTTGCATAAGAGGTTGCAGCACTACATAATTAACATTACTGGTTAATGATGCATGATCCTATTGGTGAATTAAACAATTGTGTAGAGCTATTACATGCCTAACAAAGTATTTCAAGAAGAAAGTGAAATATTAGAGCCAGCAAATCAGGGTGGTATAATCAGACTAACCTTGTAAAACTTATTACCATTTTAATCTTATTAGTAGTATGTACGGGAATTGTTCATTACTACAATATGCTGTTCCATCAAATATTTTTTTCCTGGTAGCCTTGTTTATCCAATCCATAGAGATGTTCAGTTTTGGAGTTATTTTAAGAATGTTAACTGACTCTTTTGTGAAAAAATTAAACGAGGACTGGACATGAAATGGCATGGGGTCAGAAGTACTGCATTGCTGTGGCACTGCTTGTCTAGTTCTGCAAAGACTAATCTTTAATCTCAGAAAGAAAGGCTTTCAGTGCCAGGAGAATTGTTTAATTGATTAGGTCCATATGAAATCTAATTTCTTCTGATGTCCAGAGGCCTTATATTCAAAGATGGCTTGGATGACCACCATATTCTAAACTGGAGGCATCTATAATTACATGATTTTGTAATAGGATGGCACAACTTAAATGGATGCAAGCATCTTGGAGGTTGGGAGCCCCCACCTCCCAAAAAAACCACCCACAAAATTCTTGAACTATTAATGTATGCCCGGAATTTGAATCTTTAAATATTTGTTTTGTCCACTTAAATCTAATTTTGGATGAAACTTGCACTTTTCCTGAGAATACAGAAATGAAACTCCTTCCCCAAAATGTTAGTGGAACCTTTTCTGGCTGCCGGAATTAAGCAAAGAAGCCATTTCTCTGTCTAGTTTTTCATAAGATTGCATGTCAGCATGGTACTTGAGTGTCTTTCATGAGAAATGAACACAAAAATACCTGTTTTTGCCTGTCCTGGTGGCAAGAAAAAATGCTTACCTACCTTTCGTAACTGGTGTTCTTCGAGATGTGTTGCTCATGTCCATTCCATGTTAGGTGTGCGTGCACTGCATACAACGCTGCTGGAGATTTTTCCCCTAGTGGTATCCGTAGGATCAGCTCTGGCATCCTCTGGAGTGCTGTGCTCATGCACCGGTATATAAGGCACTGCTGGCCCTGCATGCTCTCAGTTCCTTCTTGACATCAACTCCAACGGTGGAGTAGGAAGGCGGGTCATGGAATGGACATGTGCAAAACATCTTGAACAACAGTTATGAAAGGTAGGTAACCATTTTTTCTTCTTCGAGTGCTTGCTCCTGCTGATTCCATATTAGGTGACTCACAAGCAGTATCCCTGGAGGTGGGCTCAGTGTTCACAGGTTTGCGGCTTGCAACACTGCTCTACCAGAGCTTACATCATCCTTGGTTTGCTGGGTAACGGCGTAATGGGACGCGAAGGTGTGGATTGAAGACCAGGTCACGGCTCTGCAGATGTCCTGTATTAGTACCTGCACAAGGAAGACTGCTGACAAAGCTTGAGCTCTGTTGGAAAGAGTGGTCATGACAGCTGGCAGTGACACCCCTTCTTGCTCACAGGGGGGGCGCGGGAGGGATCATGACACACCTCTCGGACACCTCCACCAAAGTTGGATGGGAGAAATGTCTCAGGATCGCAGGGAACCCCCATGGATTCCAGCATTGCCACTGGACTGGCCATTGACTCAGGGGCCACAGGCCCATGGGCAGAACAGTGCCCACATCCGGTTGGTATGCCGGTGATGGTGCCTCTTTTGCAGGGGCGCAGTCTCGGAATCCAGTGAGGATTCCTTGTAGGAAGACTATGGGAGCGCACCCGAGGCACACTTCTAATGGCTATGACAGGCTGCCGGGGAGTGATGCTCCGGGGACTGGCTATGGGAGACTGGTGATCGGTGCCAGGAGTCCGGGGATTATCGTCGAGACTCTGGTGAGCGTCGTCTCTGCTCAGGAGATTGGTGCCACTCCGGGGACCAATATCTGGGTTCCGGCAACCAAAGTCTAGAGTTGGAAGCATGGTGCTGGGGCTCAGGTGATCGGCTCCTGGGGGACAGTGACCATTGCAAGCCAGCTGGGGAATGCTATCTTGAGGTTCAGGATGCACTCAGATATGGTAGCCGGTGCCATGTAGGGGAACACTTGGGGACACTAAAGCAGGTTTGCCCCACAAGACAACTATCTTAGCTGGCTTGGTAACTGACTACCGATTACAGGGTGTAGGCAGGACCAGCAAAGCCATGAGGTCCTTAGCTGTCTGGAAGGCCTCAGGCATGGACTGAGCCCTAAGATGTGGCACAACTTTGCCGGGTGCACTGGGCGGGTCCCAGACTGAGCTGGTGAGATTGCACACCTCTGCAGGACAGAGAGGCCTGATGCGGGTCACAACTCTCTTTCTAAGTCTTTCGTATTCCCCGTGGGCACCAGGGAGCACCCTATCTTGGTGCACTTCTTTTATCTATTTCTTGGTGCGGGGGATGCTGAATAGTGCCGAGGAGGACACAGTGCTGGAAGAGCACTGAGGCGGACATGTTCAGTGCCGAGTCTGGCCGACTTGGGTCGGACATCGATCTCAGAGCAGCTTTCATCAGGATGTCCCTTTCCTTTTGGGTTCGCAGGCAGAAGCCCCTGCAAATCGTGCACTTACCATGAACGTGGGCTTCCCCGAAACAGTTAAAGCAGCTGGAGTGAGGGTCGCTGACCGGCATGGGCTTAGCACACACCGCACATGGTTTGAATCCCGGGGCATGCCCCACCCCGGGAACAATGTCCCGTAAGGGGACTAACTAATAGTGAGAAACTATACAATACTTAACTGTAACGAAAACTACTAACAATTGTTTACAACAGGAATCAGAAGAAATCATTAGAGGTTTGCTGAAGCAAAAGCACTGTTCCAGCAACCATCATGGGCAGTAAGAAGGAACTGAGACGGTGTAGGGCCGGCGGCGCCTCATGTACCGGTGCATGAATTGGCACTCCAGAGGGTGCCAGAGCCGAATCTATAGATACCACTAGGGGGAAAATCTCTGGCAGCAGTGCATATGGCACGCCCACACCTAACATGGAATTGACATGATCAAGCACTCTAAGAAGAACTTCATCTGTGAAGTAACTATAAAAGTAAAGCGAAAGCAAAAAAGTACTTCTTTTAAAGAGAAAAGGAGAAGGAGAAGTAGTAATAACTACACTAAAGATATGTTTACACTACCCTCCGGATCGCGGGTAGCGATCGATCTATCGGGGATCAATTGATCGCGTGTAGTGTAGACGCGATAAATCGATCCCCAATCGCTCTCCTGTCGACTGCTGAACTCCAGCTCGGCGAGAGGCGGAAGCAAAGTCGACGGGAGAGCCGCGGCCGTCAATGCCGCGCCGCGAGGACGCAAAGTAAGTGATTCTAAGTCGATTTAAGATACGTCGACTTCAGCTACGCTATTCTCGTAGCTGAAGTTGCGTACCTTAGATTGATCCCACCCCCCTAGTGTAGACCAGGCCTAAAACTGACAGGTAAGGCACTATCTACTAAGATTCTGCAGATTCTGTCCCTGACCAAAGGCAGTAGATAAGGAACTGTGGGGTGGTCAGACTGCACAGCACTATATATACATCCCACTCACAGTGGGGGGAGGTAAGCATGTGCAGTCTGACAGGCACTGCTGATGAAGATCTTCGATCCCAGGTGCAGGGGGCGCAGCCGCACCTACAGTTGAGCACCCACAGGGACATCACTGGAAGAAGAACCTGCACTCTTATTGGAAATGTTTAAGCACAGGTATTCTCCACAAGCAAATGTACACAACTAAGCTATAAAGCACCTTTACCAGGAATACAGCCACTATTGACATGGATTTTGGAAATACTTGGGTAGCAGCAGACAGTTCAACGGGCAAGACTGCAAACTGATATGGGTGCTGTTGACTAGAAATCATAGGAAACTCCTGTGGCTTTGATTGACAGTCACATGAAAAGCCGAGGGTAACGTACCAGCCACGAGAATCCAGGGAGGGTATTATGGAGGCTAGAGTGACCATGAGAATCCTTATTTGCTTTACCTATGCAAATTTCACTGGTTTAGATGGGTTGGAGATATGGTTAAGGCCTTTGGATAAGGAAGTAACATGAATAGAAACATTTCTCTCAGCGGAAAGGGCCTTCTCTATAGATCCCAAACGGAGGAGAGACTGCTGGAGGAGGACAACCTTGTGAGAGTGCTTGTTGAAGAGAGACAGGGAAGGCAGGAGGGAGGGATGGAAATAAACTGCAGTGTTTTTCCCTGATCCAGAGTACTAAGAACCCATCAATCTGTGCTCATAAGGACCCAAACTCACGGAAGTAGGATAACCTACTGGGGAAGAAAACAGGGGAGAGAAACTGGCACGTAATGATCTAATACTCTGACCTCAACAAGAGAATCAAACAGGCTGCTTTGCAATTTCCAGACTGTGTTGAAAAATGCATCATGGAAGAAAACTGAGGAGGTGGAGTTATCCTGTATGCCCCCCTTCCCCACACTTTTCCTGAAGTGGTGAGGCTGCATAGGTGAGAAGAGCAGGTGTCTCTGGAGACTCTGAGGGTGAAACTGTTTTCTTTTAGGGAAAGGAGTGTAAATTCCCAATGATTTCAGCATGGCCCTCAAATCTTTGAGACTGAGGTGCTTTTCATCCATCTTCTGTGAGAAGAGAGGAGATCCTGGATAATCTGCTGGACCTCCTGCAGGAGACCTGATGATTGAAGCCATGAGCACCTCTGCTTAGTTATTCCAGATGCCATGGCTCTGTCTACCAAATCTGTCCAATCTAAAACAGCTATCAGAGGTCTAGACACCAGTTTCCCACATTCCAAGATGGACTGGAATTTCTGCCAGGCATTCTCTGGCAACCTAAGAACCCCGTTGAACCCATTGTCACAGAGGGAGAAGTCCTATCTGGCCAGTAAGTCTTGTTGTTTAGAGATACAAAAATGTAGGGCAGCTATGACCAACTACCAAAAAGGTCTAGTCTCTTTGTGCCTTTGTCCTTTAGGATAAAAGGCCATCCCTGACGCTCTTTCATTCACTGCTGAAACAACTAAGGAATAGGACAAAGGGTGGGTGTAAAAATGTCCAAAGCCCTGCAAAGGGACCTGGGTACCTTCTTAGTCCTTTTAGTGGTTGGAGGCAGAGGATGGCATTTGCCACAAAGATTTTGTAGGTTCCACAGTGCCTTCATTTATAGGTAGATCCACTTGAAAAAAATCCTACCGAATACAGTATGTCCACCTGCCTATGGAAACTCTCCTGAACCACTTAAACCTGAATGCCAAGAGAGGTAGCTATTTTTGTTAGTAACTCCTGGTAAGCCCTGAGGCCCTGTAGTTGCCCTGGACAGGAGAACAATCCTCAGCACCATATCCTTGTCAGGTGATGATGAGACATGCAGAGAAAGTTGAGTCTGAGCGTCTTGTACTGAGGTGGATTGAGATTCCAAAATCTGAGGCTCAAATTGAGGTTCCTGCTTGGTATTGGCATCATCATCATTGGTTTCCTCCTGGGAACCAGCCCAATGTCTGTTGGGGATCTATATAAAGAATCAGGATATCTGGTAATGGGAGGCAAGCCCAAATGGTTCCAGTAAGGCAGTTGGTAAGGCACAGGACCCCAGCCACAACCACTCCAAGGACCTGAGATCAGATCAGAAATTCAGAAAATCTGATAGGTACCAGGAGTGGAATCCTCATTATGAAGGTGAGTATCATCTTCTATTGCAGATGTGAGGGTCATCAAAACTTACCTCAGACTCCGAGGAGGACCCTGAATCCCCTGACCATGGAGGAGCTGCACCAGTTAATGTCAAGGTGAGGTGGCATCTCTCTGAAAATGTTGGTACCAGGGACAGCATGCTGGGTTTACCCTGTACTGTACTGAGCAAGGAAGTGCTGGACAGTCTGAAGACGTAGCGGCACATGGTATCTAGGGCTGAATTTCTCTTAAAAGTAAGTCTGTAGACAGCCTAAGCAGGAACCAGTACCAGCTGGTGTGTCTCCGGAGGTTCTCAGACTGAGATGCAGAGCTGGTCCTGTGTTGCTGTGTCCCCTCTGACATCATCAGTATCAAGATATTTCTGTGATGCTGCTATTGTTGCATCAAAGAGGTTGGCACTGCAGTGGGAGTTGGTCCAATGGCTCAGGTACTACTGCCGACAATTCCTGAAGAGAAGAAGTGGGTGGTCTTTCCAGGTAACATTTTACCTCCTCAGTGTTTATTAGTCGATGGTACTGGGGAGCTGGACCTTCCAAAGTAGGTTGGCTCCTTCGAGGAAGGCCATTCCAATGCTTTGTGCTTCTTTCTTGGCACTGGAAAAAGGGTTAATTGATGACTTTCTGGTACAATGTCTGGAGAGGCACTCCTATTCAAGGGGAAAGTATTTGGTACCTGCCTTGAGTGGGAAGGTGCAGAAGGTGGATGCAGAGCAGTTTCCAGGAGGAAGTGACGCAGTCTCATCCCTCAATTCCTTTTTGTCCTTTTTCAATCCTCTGAAGACGTGGCACTCAAATGTGACCCACAAGGAGGCCCTTTAGGCATCTAGAATGAGGGTCACTCATTGGCACAGACTTTTTGCAGTAAGCAGAAGTCTTAATCCCAGAGACCAAAGTGTATCGTAGTACCAGACAACAGCACCCCTTGTATAGTGGGGATTCAACAGCCAAAGTTGAAACAGAAAATATATCCTAATTTACACAAACAAGAAATACAAATTATTTCCAGAAGGGAGATAAACTCAGATTATTGCATAATGCAGGGATGGCCAAACTTACTGACCCTTCAAGCCACATACTACAATCTTCAGAAGTTCGAGAGCCTGGGCTTGGGGCTTCAACCCTGCGGTGGGATGGTGGGGTTAGGGGCTTCTGAAATGTGGCATTGTGGGGTCTCGGGGCTCCAGCCCCCTTGGGGCACACCTGTCGGTGCTCAGGGTTTCAACCCCTCTCTTGCTGATGCCCTAAGACCCCCACTCCCTGCTGGGCAGAAGCCCCTAGAACCCCACAACTCCACTGCAGGGCATAAGCCCCGAGCTCTCCCAAAGAGTCTGGTAGGTGGAGAATGGGGGAGGCATGGGAGGCTCCGAGAGATGCACTTTAACTGTAAAAGAGCCACGGTTTGGCCACCCCTGGCATAATGAGTAGAATCATAGAAGATAAGGGTTGGAAGTGACCTCAGGAGGTCATCTAGTCCAACCCCCTGCTCAAAGCAGGACCAACACCAACTAAATCATCCCAGCCAGTGCTTTATCAAGCTGGGCCTTAAAAACCTTTAAGGATGGAGTAGTAACAGTCTGACCACATGTGGACATATCCAATATAGACAGCAAGTGCTGCTCTAACAGCGCCCATTACCATCTAACAGTGCTCAAGCCACCACCACTCAAGTGACCCTTCTGGTCAAGTTTTTGCACTCTGCTAGTTCAAGGTCAATATTTTCAGAAGCCCCTTACCTATGCAAGTCATCTTGCAAGTGGTTTCTCACCAGCACCTGCTTCTTTGTGATCACTGTTAAACTATTTTTGGAGCATGGCACAAAAGAAGCCATCATACTACTGAAGTACAATGAACTAATGAATATTTGTCTGACAATAAAATTGAGTGTCAGCTGAACTAATTTGGGAAACTTTTTTTATCATTGGATGTCTAAATGTCTTGCTGACCAGGGTGTCACTGTCGAACTACGGAGATCACAGTAGAGTTACTGACCAAGTATGTGAAGAAGGAAGACAGGGCAAATGGGGTGACCCCCAGCACAGCCTATGCTGTGTGTGTTTAGTTTACTGAACAGGGCTGTTTTTGCATGTCTGGAACCAAAGCAACAATTCTCTGTATTCATACGAACACAGTAATTCTCATGGTAAAGAGACCAATGAAGGCTCATGAGAGCAGAAGTCCCACAAACACCTCAGGCTCCACTACCAGAACAGAGGTGGCAGCCTCTTATCCATTCTGTTACCCACCCATTTGGGCTTGCATGGACACCACTGGGTTTGGCAAATCCCTCCTTAACTTTCCTCACACCTCAGCATGATCTCTCTACAGTAGACTACAAAGACTGTCATTTAAAATAGAATAAAAAACTGCACAGAAGTTGGTTGAGCTATGCCATCTGGGCTGACTAAAAAGGGGAGCCAAACAAGGAATTACCCCCTTTTTAAAATAAAATAAAATAAAATAAAAAGACAAAACGACCTAAACATAAGTAAGGATCTGAAATTGTTCTAATTGGTCTTAAATTTCTCCTCCCATTCTATTTTGCTCACACTTGTTTTCAGCTTTAGGAAATTGACCCTTTTAAAGCATCCAGTATGTTACTAGCTGGGATCATTTTGTTAGCACATAAATGAAATTAGGTTGTGATGTGTGTACCAAGGCAATGTTCAATTTTTTAGTTCTGTGAAAGGTGTAAAGTTACTGTATACGCTGTCCAGCAACTTTTGTTGTTTGGCTGACGCATGACATTGTGATGTCAGCGAAAATTATGAGCTACGGGCATCAGGTTTAGCAGAAAATGGGCGAGGTTCAGAAGGAAGAGATGGGTAAAAATGTAAGGATTACATTCATATGACCTAATATTCTTTACTCTAACTTTGGGAAAACAAGGAATCCTTTGATATGTATCCTTTGCATGTTGGGTGAGCTATCACAGAATGTCTGAGGCATGATGCTGGGGAGATTAAAACAAAAAATCAAACCAAAGACTATCAGTAAACACTTGGGCAATATTGATTTAGCTTGTCAAATATTACAGGAATTGAAGTGCAGTGAAGAGATGGCATTTTCACTAAGTACAGTCCCAGGAGTCACAGCTGAACACGTTTTTTTAAATATACAGTAGAACCTCAGAGTTGCGAACACCTGAGTTATGAACTGACCAGTCAACCACACACCTCATTTGGAACTGGAAATACATAATCAGGTATAGCAGAGACATAAAAAAAGAAAAGTAAATACAATATAGTATTGTGTTAAACGTAAACTACTAAAAAAAAGGAAAAGTTTTAAAAAGATTTGACAAGGTAAGGTAACTGTTTCTGTGCTTGTTTCATTAAATTAAGATAGTTAAAAGAAGCATTTTTCTGCTGCATAGTAAAGTTTCAAAGCTGTATTAAGTCAAGGTTCAGTTGTAAACTTTTGAAAGAACCGTAACGTTTTGTTCAGAGTTACGAACATTTCAGAGTTATGAACAATCTCCATTCCTGAGACGTATGTAACTGAGGTTCTATTGTAATATAAACAGGTTTTATACTCCACATTCTTTAATTCAGTCACGACTACAGTCTATATAAAGTTAATATGGTAAAGTCTAAAAGGACTACTAAAATATGACAGTCGCTAAACTTTAAAATAAACTACTATGACGTACACGAATATATTCAACACACTTACAAAAAGGTGAAAGCTTACCCAGCAGGTTGCAAATGCAATCCCTAGAAGTGCCTTAAAACGTAAAAGATCATATGAAGCTTTTTATGAACAATTCTGCTCTTGAGAACTTTATTGCCTCTTTACTATATTATAGATTTTCTATCCACTAACTTGACATTTATTACACGATATTGACAGATACATTACAATGAAAAAAGAAGATATGCTAAAATAGCAAAGACAAATTACAAAAACTATGGGAAAATAATTTTATATGAAATCAACTACTGGATAACTTTTTCACATACGTGTATAACATATGCTTTTTTCCCAGAAAAAAAGAGGAAAAAGGATTCTAATGCACTATTAACACGCTAAACACAATTTCCTACAGTAAGTATCCTTTCCCCTGCACTAAAATTTTAGAGTGTGAGATACCACTTATTGGTGTGCTTATACACTGACCTATTCAACTAGAGATTTGTTGCTTCTGTATTTCTGAAATGCTACAGAAGTACTTTTATTATTTGTATTAACATAGTGCCTAAGAGCCCTAGTCATGGACCAGGAACCCACTGGGATATATGCTGTACAAATACTTACACCATTTTCATTTTTATTCTTCTGAAGTTCCTCTACTTCAACTTTAATTTAACACAGTCATGCTCTCGTATTACTGTAACATTTGACTTTGCCCCTTTTAAATGTTCCTTAGTAGCAGGGAATAAAAACATTTTCTTTAGCTGTTCTCCCTATTTGCATTACAAGAACTTCACAATTATTTGTTAATTATCTGTTTGTTTTCAAAGAAAAAGAAGATATATCCTACATGTCTGAGGAAGCCATCTTGGATTTATTAACTTACCCCATTTAGGCTGCCCAAATCCTTCACCAAGTGTTCATCTGTAGAGGCATCATAGTTAACTACAGCGTGTTGCTTGTCCACACTACGTGACTGAAATATTAAAAAGATTAAAATTAATGCAAGGAGATAATAGGAAAGCTACAGATGAAAAGAGAAGAAGCTACAATCTTTTTCATGCTAACATAAGTACAGTTGACATGTTCTGACTAAGTTTATCAGAAGTAACTGAGTATGTTTGTGAGATTTATTTTCTCTTAGACAGGCTGGATACCAGATCATCTTTGTTTCATGGTCCTGAATTATATTTTCTAGAATTCTGTCACTAGAAACCTCCATAGTTTAGATTTACAACATTTCCAAGCATTTCCAAGCCCTTAATGAAATGTAAAACTACCACACTATTTCAGCTGGACTGGAAGTATATTCTGTTGTACCAGGTGTTCCCCAAGGATTGCTAGCAGAGAGATGGTTTTGTAACATGGATAAATAATGTGGAAACATGGACTAAAATCCTTATATTTGTGCCAAATACAGATGAACTTAAACCTTCAGCATCAACAGGCTAGAATATTAACCCATTACGCTATTCACAACAATACACCATAAAAGCATTACTTTAAAAAAAGCTTAATAAAAATGTTTAAGATCAGGGAATGAATTTCCCCTCTGTATCATTTAGTATGCTAGAAAAACAATTTTAAGGTGATTATTCCAAGGGCAATGTGTGTATCAAGTTTGGTTGTCTGACAAATATGATTGTCCCAAATATTTTGTGTACTAAAATGGATGGATGTTTGTTAAATTAAGTTGTATCCACCTCCCTGAATGATATTAGCTCACCAGCACTTGGTGTACTCATGGAACATCCATTTTGAAACTAAAAAGGAAACCTCATAAACGCTAACAAGCAGCAATGGACACAAATGCCACAAGAGAACACACATACATTTAGCCATATACTTGCCTCCCAAAGTGCAGAATGGGGGACATCATTCACTGAGCAAAACCACATGGTGAATTTAGGAGAACATTGGGACAGGTGGGTAAATCACCTTTCTGGAGTTAAGTAGCATTTGCAAAGAAACAGAAGGAAGAGGCCATTTTTAATTTCCAGCTTCTGATTGGAAAGGGTCAGCATAACCAGATGGTTAGTGCTGGTTAGCAGAATGTCATTCAAATGTCATTTTCTGAACTGCAGTTGCCATTGTTCTGGGCTATATGGCAATATACGTTTTCCCCAGACTGCTGTTTTTGTATTAGTAGTAACATCAACTGTTAAAGAAGAAATCAAAATGCTAAACTCAAGTATTTTTGGCTACAATATTACAAATATATGTAGGTGAATAATGTATTTCTATAATTCACAAACGTATAACATTTTAAAAAGCAGGACACTGTTGACTACGTTTTTACTATCATATATGTGACTTGGACCTGTTATATTAACTAAGTTGTGTAATAAAAATCTGAGGTAAGTTATTTGATAGATATTTAGAGATTGGAGACTATGCCTGTTCTTAATACAAATTAATGTCTTACAGAAAACAAAAATCCAACTGACAACCAAAAAACATCTGTCTCATGGCTATGGTATAAACTAAGTAAAGGTGAAAAGCTCAATATACAGTATTCCATTATTGATTTCTTCCAAGCCATTCACTATGCCACAATTATTTATTAAAAGGAAATGTAGATCCTGCAGAAAATAAAGTGTTATGAAAAAAAATCTTTAAAATTTTTTGTTTTCAGTGGTGTTGTAGGCATTTTGATGTTTCTTTAAAACTGGGAAATTTACATTTTTTTTTTTACACTTGGGATTTTGTATTTACTTGTGCAGTATACTCTGAGCAAACACACATACCTGATACAGACTTATAAAATTACCCTTTTCACAGTCTGGTAATCTTACATTGTGAAGTCATCATGTAATGGTTCAAGCGATTTGATACATATGGTTATTATTATGCCTTTAAACTTGAGTGTACTGTAGTTTTGTATAATTAACAATGAGTATCTGTTACACCAGATAACTAAGCATTACCTTAGCCAGTAGCCCAGAACATCTACATACAACAAGGCTTAGACAAGTTGCTGGTTGCCTTCAATGTTCCAATTTAAAATCTCCAATGTACTTTCATATTTCCTCTGACCCAAAAGAGATAAGCATGTAAGGATTCCAGGCCAGAGTTAATCATGAAAAGGCTTTATTTTTATTATTTAAATATATGACCAAGAATTAACCTTCAACAGATTCTTCAGAGGTAGAGATACTTAAACTAAGGATTCAGGATTCTCCAAAGACGACTTTCTCAGACAATTTAATGATATTTCCTGAATGTAATTAAGAGTGTGGAATTTCTCTTGCTTCCAATCTAATTAAATAGATCTTTAAATTAAGAGCTTGTTTTAATGACATAATCTGTTCTGTTTTCAGGTCCAGATTACTCATCATGCTTACCTCACAACTGCTTCCACTACCTTGTTCAAAATGTTAGCATTAAACCCAGATTCACAAAAAGAAACAGTCACTTATAAATCTGTTACTAATGTTGCTCTTCGAGTAACAGAAGAAATTTCATAATACATACTGACACAGTATATGTTAAGTGATACCTCAATTTACTACACTGGTTCCAGGTTTCAAGATTGGAAAAAAAAAAAAAAATCTGCTAAGGTACAAAGAAATAGGGAGGAACAATCAAGGGAAGGCACGGTATTTTTATTAAATCAAACATACTCAGTATGACACCACCAGTAAAGGTTCCACAGTTAAGGAGAGGCTAGCTTCCTGTCCCCCCTACCCTCCAATTCTAAGTTCTGTTTTCTATCCTCTCTAACTTTTGACTGGAGTAACTAATTTATTAGACATTGGTATGCTTAATATCAGGTATGAGAAGAATTTCTGACAAATTTGGAAAGTGTAGGATTAAAGATTTTATATGTTACTTACCATAAAATGGATTTTTAAATTAAAAAACACTTAAAAAAAAGGTTCCCAGAGTCTTGGAATATTTTAGCACATATCTTCTCTGCATTGGTAGGACTAACATCTCTCTCAATCATTGCCGCTAGAATGGTAAGGTCTGGAATCTTTTCACCATTTTATGGTTGCCAATGTCATTCATCTTTCTCACTTTTTAACAGGCATATATATATTTATTTATTTATTTTTGCTGCTGTTGGTTTTAAGGATTCAAATGCTGCATGGATTCCAGATTGGGATTTTCTCTCTGGCATTACTTGTGATCTTCAGTTTAAACTTGCAGCCTATCACCTTTCTCTTCTCTATGAGATTTTATTGATAGCACTCATTTTTGAACAGAGGAACAAATTAGGATCAGGGCCAAACTGTGTTACAAGGAAGACAGTGCCTGCTCAAAAGAATGTATAATGTAGAACAGTGGTTCTCAACCTATTTACCATTGAGGTCTGCATGTGCAGCTCTTTCTGTGTTATGTGGGCCATATCCACACAATATATATACTACCTGTATGGCCCTGCGGATGTCACAGGGGTGCAGATGTGTGCTGATTGGGATGCTGGTTGAGAACCACGGATCTACAAGGTCTTGAAAAGTCCAAAAAAAAAAAAAAAAATCCAGTTCAATATTGATTAGTCTTAGAAATGTGGCTGTTTTGAGGGGGGTGAGGTGATGTCAGGGACTATGCCATTTGAAACTGACTTTTATAGTAATTTCAGAACTTCATCTAGGACCTTAAGTATATAGTAATTAAAACAGAACAGAGCTTGAGAAAATTCACAGACACCTACTAGCCATATGCAGGTATAGAAATAAGGGTAGGAAGCTTCAGTGACAACACAATGAGAAGTCCAACCCCTACTCAAACTACCAGCTGCTGGAAAAGGAGGCTCCATCTTTTGGATCTTCTAACAACTGTCTGAAATGTAAAGCTTTACCCTCTTAGCAGCTGGAAAGGAGAAAAATGGTTACTTACTGTAACTGTGGTTCTTTGAGATATGATGCAGCTGTGTATTCCATTTCGATGTGTGTGCGTCCGGCAAACCTGAGTTGGAGAAATTTGCCTCCCAGTACCTATAGAGGGGTGGCACTCGTGACTTGTGGCCATAGCCCCTCCACTGGCTACATGAGGCAGCCCTCCCTCAGTTCCTTTGCACCGAACACAAGATTCCAATGCAGAGGGGACAAAGGGTGGGTTGTGGAATACACGTCAGAATCACATCTCAAAGAGCCACAGTTACCATAAGCAACCGTTTCTTCTTCTTCTTCTTCTTCTTCGAGTTGTTGCAGCTGTGTTTTCCACTTAGGTGACTCACAAGCCGTACCCACCCTCAGGAGGCAAGGCTCTGAGTCTACATAAACAAGTACTGCAGGATCGCTCTACCAAAGCCTGCATCCACCCTGGAAGATGAGGTTAGAGTGTAATGGTTCATGAATGTAGTATCGACAACCACATAGCAGTCCTTCAAATGTCCAATACAGAAAAGAATACACTGAGAAATGATATGCATGTTCCTTGTGCCCTTGTAAAATGAGCTCGTACCCAGTGAGGGGGGGCATAGATGAGGCTATTTCATATGCCGTTTTGATGCAGGATGTTATCCATTTGGAGATAATCTGCAAATAGACAGTTTGACCATTCATGGGGGAGGGATAGCTCAGTGGTTTGAGCATTGGCCTGCTAAACCCAGAGTTGTGAGTTCAATCCTTGAGGGGGCCATTTAGGGATCTGGGGCAAAAATCTGTCTGGGGATTGATCCTGCTTTGAACAGGGGGTTGGATTAGATGACCTCCTTCCAACCCTAATATTCTATGAGGCCTGCATACAAGACAAACAATAAAGGCAAAACATGAAACTATTTAGTTCTGTCCAGATAAAAGGCCTGATATCTAAGATATGGAGCCAATGCTCCCCTGGAGATGAATGCAGCTTAGGAAAAAACAAATATAGCTCCTGGTTCAAATAAAACTAAGACAATTTTAGACACAAATTTTGGATGTGGTCATAAAGTCACCTTGTTTTTGGAGAACTGTTTATAAGGAAAGTCTGTCCTTAGATCCTGCAGCTCACACACACTCCTTTGCAGAGGTTATCGCTACCAGGAAAGCAGTTTTCTGGCACTACAGTGGAAAGGGACAAGCTGCTAGCGGCTCAAGTGGAGGATGCATCAGAGCTGCCAGGACTGTGTTTAGGTTCCACTGGGGAAACGGCTGTTTGACCAGGAGATGTAGACAAAGAAGTCCTTTTAAGAACCTTGTTACCATGGCATCAGAGAAGACTAATCTTCCCTGAACAGAGGGATGAAATGACAATATCACTGCCAGATGCATTTCCAATGAACTAAGTGCAAGTACCAACATCTGAAGATGTAGCAGGTACTCCAAGATGTCCTGGATAGAAGCCAGTGTCGGTTGAATTCCACTGGCTAATGACTACACTGAAAACGGCTTTCATTTAGCTGAGTAGGCCATTCTGTTAGAGGACTTTCTACTGTTGAGCAGGACTTGCTGGACAGATGCCGAACACTGCTCTTCCTCTTCATTCAGCCATGAAGCAGCCATGCCATGAGATGCCGGGAGCTGAGTGTGCCACTGTGATTGTGACTAAGCACCTCAAGATGTAAATGAAACGATAAGGGAGGCTGAACAGAGAGTGAGAAGGTTAGAGAACCAGCACCATCTTAGCCACGCCGGGGCAACAAGAATAAGTTTGTCCTGATCTGCCTGAAGTTTGAGGATGACCTGAGGGATGATCAGGATTGGGGGAAAGGTGTACAGGAGAGTTGACTGCCAACTGCGGTGGAATGCGTCTGACAGGGGGCCTGGACTGAGCTCCCCTTGAGAGCAGAACAGATGACGTTTCTTGTTGTCTTCTGTAGTGAACAGGTTGATTGTCAGGATGCCCAAAACTGTGAAGATGACCTGGAGGACCCTTATTTTCAGGGACCATTTGTGACTTAGGGAAAAATACCTGCTGAGATGGTTCACAAAATGATTCTGATCCCAGGCAAGTGAATGGCTATCAGAGTAATGTTCTCCTCAGTGTAGAACTGTCACTGATTGCCTCCAGGCAAAGCAACCTTGTTGTGTTTCTCCTTGTTTATTTACATAACACACTGTGGTGGTATTGTCATGTACTGGATATATTTGTGGAGGCCATGAAGGTTGAGGATAGGTCTTTCCCAAATCCAAGGTAGGGGTACAGGAAGTACTGGGAGTAGAAGCCATGACCCCAGTGTTCAGGTAGAACCTCCTCCCCCATTTCCAAAACCAACAGAGCATGGACCTCCTCGAGGAGCATTATCTTGTGAGAGGGGTACCTAAAGAGGGATGGGGAGGGGAGGGTGGTGAGGAGATGTGGAGAGGAACTGGATGAAGATGAGGAGGGAGAAGCAACAACTGGACTGAGATATCAAAATGGGCACTTGGAAGGAGACAGGGGAGGGCATGTGAACTGCTCAAACCCCAAGCCCAACTGCTTTCTCCTGTGGGATCTATTACTCTGCCTTGACCAGAGGAAATGGCTGGCCAAACATGCGCTGCAGATGGTATTGCTGCTGGCTGCTGTAGTGCTGCCTCTTCACTGCTGGCGTGTACACCACCAAGGACCGCTGGGTAGATAGAGAGTCCTTGTAGGAATGCAACATCTTGTCAGTTTTGTTCGAGAACAGCGTTTGGCTATTGAAGGGCAAATCTTCAATGGCTTGCCGGACATTGGGGACAACACTCTAATTCTGAAGCCAGGAAGCCCTCCTCATGGTGACCGCAGAGGCTGTCTCCCTGGCCGAACTGTCCATAATGCAGAGCATGGACTACAAGGATGTCTTAGCTCCTATGCACGAGGCCTTGGGCTGCTGATCTGAACTTTGACATAGCTATCCAGTTAACAAAGCCATACTTGGGCAACAAAGCTTGCTGGTTAGCAATATACATCTGCAAGGTAGATCTTCCTGCCCATTAGATATAATTGTTTAGGAGTCCCTATATTTGGAGGTGGACTTAAACCTGCCCTGCTCTCTCGTTCATTGCAGTTACAACTAGGGAATTTGGGGCCGGATGGGAGTAAAATCACTCAAATTGCTGCACGGGGATGAAACAGAGCTTTCATCCTGGGTACCAAAGTGGCATGCTCCAGAGGACTTAGTCGGTTCAAGGAGCGCATCATAGATAGGGAGGGCAATTTTCCCAGAGGCAGCCGGCTGTAAAATGTTCACCAGTTCATGGATGTTTTCCTGCAATATCTCCGTTTGGATACCGAGGGAAATAGCACTTTGCAAAAGGTCTTAGTAGTACTTAAAATCCTCCAGTAGGGGTGGAGAAGCCAGGCAGCACAGCATCATGCAGAGACAAAGATAAGGCTCTTAACTTAGCCAAAGCTGGATTCTGCTCCAGGGCTGACAGACCCAGATGGGATGACTCTGGAGGCTCCACACGGAGAAGGCTCACCAGTGACTGGGCCTGCGGCGGATTGATGGACACCACCGCAGGACTGGCTGGCAATCTCGCCTTTGAGCAAGACAAACAGCAGACCTCTGCAACCAAGGAGCATCCCCTGGATTCAATGGAGGCCACTGACATGGATAAAGCATTGGAGACCAGTAGGGGCTGGGCCAGGGACCTGACCATGAGATGCACGCCAGTCCCGGTAACCGGAACTGTCCGTCGACAGCCCTTGATGCTGGTTGGGTAATGGAGAGTGCGAGGATGATGACCCCAATTCAGACATAGAGAAGCCTAAGGATCCTGAGGTAAGAGTGGAGCAAGACCAGAAGGAATGAGTATGCAGTCAGTCTCATCCATCACCCAGAACGAGGATTGAGGAGGCACTGCTGATGGATCCTGTACTGTCAGTACGGAACATGCTGATGTGGGAAGCAGTGTAGGTCCCAAAGGGAACAGTGGTACTAGAGTATCTGATGGTACTGATGTCAAGGGCTGTAAAAGCCACCATGAAAACATTTGTGGTGCCGAATGCAGCAGTGCCGAGGAGATTCCTGGTACCAAGGTCCCCCATTCTGATTCCAGAACGAGCCCTATTTCCACAACCTGTGGAAGGGGAACATTGGGGTGGAGTGCAAACAGACCCGAGTGTTCGCTGGCTCATTCAATTGAAGGGGCTATAGTTGACACAGCCCTGGCAATGTCCTGCACCAAAAGAAAGGTCAGGACCAAAAGGCAGAGGAGGTCTATACCTGCTTAATACGCTGCTGATGTGGAAACAATTAGTACCCCATCATCTCCCTCGTCAGTACCAGACTTAACAGATGACCAAAAGATAGAATTGACATCAACGGTACAGGGGAGTCAATGGTACAGGGTTTCTAACCTCCCTACTAGGTACTGTGGAAAGGTTAGAGGTACCCGCGCCATCCTATATGCCAGCACCAGCTCCATGCTCATTTTTCCTGGGAGAGGTGGAAGAGTCACCCCAAGACCTGGAGTGGCCTTGTATGGTCTTGTGCGACCTTTTTCTTGGTGCACTCAGCAGGGAACGGTTCCTCTCTTTCTTCAGGGAGGCATATGTTCTGGAATGTGAAGTGGCAGCACTCTGAGCCCAAAGGCGATATCTGACCCAATGAGGGTGTTTTACTGAAGCACACTGCCTGGCCTTTTTGAGCAGATGCTGCTTCAGGAGAAGCTCCTGAGCCACTTGAATCCGTTTCTTAAATGATCTGCATATCGTGCAATGCTCCTTGATGTGGGCCTTACTGAGACACAACAAACACCACATGTGGAGATCACTGTTGGGGCTCGCTCCCCCACACGAAGGACAATGTTTAAATCCCAGTGAGGACATTGCCAAGGGAAACAAACTACTCTAACCCTAAGGGTACTACTACCTATATACACCACAAGAGAAAAAACTAACCAGGTGAGAGGTTGTGGGGTTGAGATCACACACGGCTCTTACTCCACTTGCAGGCGATAAGAAGTAACAGAGAAAGGGTTGGGATGGTGCCGCCTCATGAAGCCAGGGAAAGGGCCATAGCCACAAGGCATGAGCTCCACTTCTCTACAGGTACCACTAGGTAAATTTCTCTGGCTCCAGTGCGCTGGGCGCGCGTACACACACACACACTCACACACTCACACTCTCTCTGAATTGAAATACACAGCTGCATCTTCTCAATAAACAGCTTGCTTTGTCCTCTCCACCTTCCAAAGGCAAACAATCAATCTTGCAATTCAGTACTGTAATGGTTTGCAGTGGCAGCAAGTCAAACTGTGAGGCACACCAATATAGGAGTCAATTTCCCAACAGCGAGCACAAATACATTTTGTGACATAATGTTGTTTGCATTCTGCACTCTGGTGGTCCCCAGTGGGCATTAAACTCCTATTTCTTCTCTCCACCCTGTTCAACATGGGCGGAGGGTGAACCCTCCTTTGGGGAGGCTAACCCACTGGATCCAACCCCCACCTGAGCCTCGCCCCCCCCCCCCCCCCCCCCCGGCCAGGAGGAGTCCCGAGTATATCCCCCATGGCCAGAGGAGCCCCGAATTGCCGACCGGCCAGCCCCTAGAGCACCAGCCCCAGCACTGAGCATGGGCCTGAGCCTCAGGCCACCGGCTGGAGCTGAGCCCCCACCAGCCTCAGGGGAGGGGGGAGCAAAGGCGTGGCCTTGGGGAGGAACACAGACCGGGCCACGGCCTGGGTTACGGGAGGCTTAGCCTCCCCTGGCCTATGATACCCACTGCACATGTTGTTCATTGAGAATGTGTGGAAGTAGGAACCAGCTACAACAGTTCTATGTCCTCCAACTTTCTGCTCTCCTTGCACCAGTTGAGGAGTACAAAGTGAGCAGAACAGAACATAGAATCTGCCCCAAAGTACTAACTGCAACCTCTGGATCCTTTCAGAATAACATGCAACAGAGGGTCCTGTGGCACCTTTAAGACTAACAGAAGTATTGGGAGCATAAGCTTTCGTGGGTAAGAACCTCACTTCTTCAGATGCAAGTAATGGAAATCTCCAGAGGAGAAAAGCTTATGCTCCCAATACTTCTGTTAGTCTTAAAGGTGCCACAGGACCCTCTGCTGCTTTTTACAGATTCAGACTAACACGGCTACCCCTCTGATACTCAGAATAACATGCGGCTCTCAGGCTGAAAAGGTAGGACTTTGTTGGTATATGGGAATTGAATTATCTTGTTTTATTTACATTTGTATGATATTCAGAAAAAAGGTCTATTCCATTTTTCTAGACATTAACCAGTATTCTAAGTGAACCTGAATTGGAAAGGAAGTGTTCAGGATGTAAAAGCTCCAGTTCCAGCAACATTTGCCCACAGAAAAGTGGTAAAAATTGGTACAAAATAAGAATGTGTACACACAAAGAAAAAAAAATAAAAGTTATTTTTGGCTGGAATAATGGATCTAAAATATGAACACCAAAATTCTCTCATATGGACAGTAATCGCAACAATTCAGAATTTTTCACCTTCAGGGTGATAGTTTATTCTACCACCTGGAAACAATGGGTTCTCTCACTATGCTGGTTTATAAAAATAAATAAATATATATTTTTAAAAAAACATGCAGTATTTACACAGGAATAAAATTACGTACTGTAGTATTCAAGATTAGATTTATCTCAAATACAAAGTTATGAACACTAGTGCTTTGGTATACCTTACATAAAAATCCACTTTAGGGCAAGTCTGCATCCATAGACTTGAATAAAACATCTGTTAAAACAACAGTGATTAGGCATAGATCTAAAATTTAATCCTCTACTTTATTTCTTTGTTTTCCCTTTATAAAGTATTTTAGCAAGGCTTCTATAATATCCATGATCAGGTAACAGAGAAAATAAAGAAATTGGCATTTAATTGTGATTTTTATCGTGTTTTGCCCACAATCTTTGCATTTAGAGAATAATCGCACCATCACTGTAAAATGGAAGGACCTGCACGAAGAACTATATATGCACAACAAAAAGTCATTATTTTTTTACCCATGGGCTATTATAGTCGTGCAAGAATGCAAGCCAGGTAAGTATACTAAATAGAACATGCTTCAAACCATGAGTGTCCTGGCTTCTGCTTGCTTGCACTACAAAGTAAATACATGGAAGATGAAATTTGTATAATAGTGGAATGCATTGCAAAATCCTAATTAAAAGTTGAAAATTACTTTTAGAAGGCATGAAAGTTTTGGCACATAGAACATGCAATGCTATAGGAGTGTGAAGCCCCAACTCCCATTCCTCCAAGTATTAAAACCTAAACTCACACCATGTACTCATCTGAAAACTGCAGAATTACAGAAGTGTGTATCAGGTCTGTAACCTGGTGTGAGATATAAGAATAAACACACCATGTGCAAGTGATAGCAGAAGCCAGGGACGATGAAATACTGTCTTGGTGGCACAACAGATTATAGCAATAACCAACAACCATCTCCCAACAGTTTAAATACTCCATTTGAGCAACTGGAGACAAAAAATTATATTTCAGACACAAAATTCAATTCACTCATTATGTTAGTTCAGAATACAGAAAGCCAAATATCTTACATATCAGATTGGAAAGAGACTGACAAAGGTAAACCCTTATTAATGCTTTACTTTCCGTGTATACCACCACAAACTATTATGAGGATTTTTGAAGACAGTGGACACTACACTGGGATTCCTGAAGGCATGGAATAGAAAAAATAGCAATTACAAGAAATTTTGCAACTTAAGGTATATAACTCTTGAGAATGAACATATCCACTGAGATTTGGGATGGCAGCAATAAGCTAACACACAATGCCACAATAAACTGAAACAAACAAGGGGTGTGTGACAGATGCCCATTGATGATTCACTACTCTGTGTCAGCAACTCCTGCCAGGCCTGACATTCTCGCTACACCTAATATATTGTTGTCATGATACGTAACATACACAATAGGTGGCATGTCACATATCACTGAAATACTAAATTCACTGATCATTAATATTTCTTGCATGATAATACGTATGGGATGTGTACAAAGAGTTATGGAAACCTGCTAGAATTATATTATTGGAATGTGTTTGACAAGGAATGCCTAAGTCCAGTCTGCCCTAAACAATGGAAAGTGTATTTGCTTGGCTGACCAGCCTGATTGTTAGGCAGAGACAATGAAGACACATTTACATAAAGAGTTAACAAACCATTCAACCTAGCAATGGGGGGTGGGAAGATAAGTCTCTTGCGTGGGTTCTGAATTTTAAATAAGTAAATCAATCAACTGACTGTATACAATATTGCTTTATTATATGAGTGTATCAAATAAGGTTTTTTTTTAATGAAAGCCAGTGCACATTGGTGATTACTATCATTGTAAAATGTATGTATTAGAACCATATGAGGAATTACAAACAAACAATCACTGATATTATGCTTTCAAATCTGTGACCAAAGGAAGCTGATTAAACAGGTTTCAGAGTAGCAGCCGTGTTAGTCTGTATTCGCAAAAAGAAGAGGAGTACTTGTGGCACCTTAGAGACTATCAAATTTCTTTGAGCATAAGCTTTCGTGGGCTACAGCCCACTTCATCGGATGCACAGAATGGAACTTTTCATGTACACACACACACAGAGAACATGAAAAGTTGGGAGTTGCATATTCTCTGTATGTGTGTATATATCTCCTTACTATATGTTCCATTCTGTGCATCCGATGAAGTGGGCTGTAGCCCATGAAAGCTTATGCTCAAAGAAATTTGTTAGTCTCTAAGGTGCCACAAGTAATCCTGTTCTTTTTGCTGATTAAACAGGTTTCTTCACAGACAGGGGAAAGGCATCTATCTACCTGTCTTCAATTAAATTAATCAAGGCATGACCAAAACCAACTATTTTATGTAAAAGCCCTATTTACATGAAAATCAGCTGGGGGATGAGAAGTCCACAGCAATGGAAGAACAGCATGAGGTCATCCGGAGTCAGGGGACAAAAGTGAATATGGAAATTACAAGGAGACAGAGGAAGCCATCTTGTCATCCATCACTAGATAGACAAAGGGCATGCTGAGAAAGATGAGTCCTTCAAACAAGTGGGTTGAAGCCTTTGGGAACTGAATATAGGTGAGAAACCTGATTAGGCAAAGGTCTTTCACCTAAGATGACAAGGGAAACTGGCACCTTGTACTTCTGTGGGAGATCCCATCTGAGAGATAGCCAGCCATTTTGGACAAAGAATAATTGGTGGAGAGAAACCATCTTAAAGACCGAACCTGCTTGCTTGAGTTTTAGACTTCTAGATGAGTATTTTCATTTGTATGTGCTTGTAACTCTCCCTACCTTTATTTCTTGTACTTGGTACCACTTAACCTGTGCCTTTTGTTAAAAACTTGCTTTATTTTTAAACTAAACCAACCCCGTGCTGTGTCTGAACAGAATTGTTAACTTCAGTTAAAGTGGCTAGCATCTGGGAATTGTCTCTCTGAAGGGTAAAATGAACCTTATTATTTCTCTGAATGGTTCAGGAGAGGACCAGACACTTCGGGACAGGTAGTTTTGGGGAAATTCTGGACTAGAAGTGTGTTGTGTCAATTGGCTAGTAGTCTCCACCAGCCTTGGTTACCAGAGTGTGGCTGTGGTGTAACAACCAGGCTGCTCGAGTTAGAGCTGCTGCCTAACACACAGCAGCAAAACATTTTAGAGCATTCAGGGTTACAGGAGAAGCAGTGACATGACCCCTGGGCTGGTCTGGACTTCATCCAAAAACATGACAGAGTATTTTAAAGTTCAAGAGCCCTTGAGGAACTGAAAGTGGATGCCACTAGATTTCTCATTTTTTCAAGGTATCACTGTTGGAGCAAATTTTGCCTTTTTGTGCTTCAGTCTAAAAGGAACTATATGCTGAACTGTTGTGATTCTCCCTACACTTTTCTTCACAGCTATGACTATCTCAGCATTTCCAACCCCAGGCATTACAAAAAACATGAGTCAGGCCCTAAAAAACAAAAAATTGGCATAAAAGTCATGAGAACTTTAAAAAATAAATTTTGGATTCTAATTTGTTGTTTGGTTTATGAGTCTTTAGGATGCCATTGGGTCACTTTTTCTAAGTTTTCCTCTGTAAATCTGAGGACTAAGACCACCTTTTTTTAAGATAAAGTTCTCATATAACTAGATTCCAAGAGCTGGAGCTATGAAAAACAGAAAACAAAAATATTGCAAGAGTCATGATAAAATCATGAGTTCACAACATTATTACTTATAATGGAAAAAATTATTTTATATGACACCTTAACGTCAGACGTTCATGAGTAATCAACCTATAAGGCCTTTGGAGGGGATGCCTACCTCAGTGTTTGAATCTGAGTTGCAATGCTTTAATGTACAGCCTGTTGAAGTACACCCAATTGCATTTATATATGTATACATAAACACACACACATGCATAAGTTATACAGTAGACGTTTGTTAGCAGCAACACCTTGGAAGAGCAACTGCTGCTTACGAGCAACATTTCCCCTGGGAACACTTCCCCCACTGTGAATTGTCCACTCGGTAACAGCAACATAGTCGCCGCATAAGAGCAACATTTGTGATGTTGTGACATCACATCTTCTGCTTACCTGCATCCTTTTTGTGTGGCAAAAACAGACAAAATGCCAAGAGGTCTGTTACTGAAAGAAACAATACAGATTATCCGAGACTGTCAAACTCCGGGGGCTACTCAAAACCAAACTGTAGTCAAATGGGAGTTGCACAGGTAGGTTGAATTCAGAATATGGAAGCAGAAGGATAAGTTTTTGGCTAAATATGAAGACAGACTATCAAATAGCTGCCGTAAGTGCAAGTGTGAAGGAAAAGCCCTTGATTTCAACCGGTCTCTCTTTATATGGTTCAAGGAGAAGAGAGTGCATGGAGCAACTGGCAATCAAGGAAAAAGCCCACCAGTTTGTCGCTTCACTTGGATTGAACGATTTTAAGGCAAGTGATGGTTGCTTTACCAAATGGAAGAAATGCTTCAGTGTCACTTACCAAAAAGAGCATAGCAGTGGCAGTGCAAAAAACGTCCTCACATTCTTGAGACGGTTTGACCGGCTGACATCTACAATGCTGACAAAACACGACTTTATTTGAAAGGGCTCTGTGACAGAGGACATGTAGAAAAAAAAGGAAAAGCTAGAAGGAAGGAAAGCTTTAAAGGACAGGGTATATGTGCTCATCTGTGCTAACACTGACGGCAGTGGCAAACGCCTGCTATTCATGATCAAGAAGTCAAAAAGACCCAGATGCTTTCCAAAAGATTTCAGTAAACTTCCTCTCAATTATGTCAGTTCAATGAATGCCTGGATGACGGGTAAGATTTTCATCAACTGGCTAAATGTGGGATCCTCAACTTCGCTTGCAGAGCTGTAAGATATACCTTTTATTGGATAACTGCTCCGCATACCCTCAAGGAGTGGTTCTCATTAACAGCCAGCTTGAATTTTTACCCCCAACATGATATCTTTGATGCAACTATGGATCAAGGTGTGATTAAGAACATGAAGGGACATTACCGATGTATAAAATAATTGCAAACTGGATTATTGTTGCTCTTGATGTGGACCCTAACACACATGTTCAGACATTCCTGAAAACAGTAAATGTATTAGATTGCGTTTATCTTGTTGCTGAAGCATGGCAAGATGTAAAACCAACAATTTCCAACTGTTTCAGGAAAGACAAATATGCTGTACCAGTGGAAAGTGTGCAAGACGAGAATATTAAAGAGTTTGACAACCCCCCAAATGATGTTCCACTTCCATTCAACAAGGAAAAAAGAGAACTCAGTAGCTGCTGTGGTTGAGGATTTGCTCATGTTTGGAGAGCTAATTGATGAGGAATTACTGAGCACTGCAACTGCTGCAAGGCCAGAGAAATGAGATTGTGTTGATGAAACATATCATAACAAAGATAGAGAGAATGATTTTGATGAAGTTCTCTCTCCAACAAACTGAGTTGTTGAAGGCTTTGAACACACTTTGGCACTATTCTCAGCTAGAGGAACTTGGTGACAGGGTCTACAGGTCTCTTTGGGACATTGAATACCATTTTCAGAACAAAACTGACTGAGAAGAAGCCGAGCAAATTAAGACTTCTGTCACCTGAAATCTGTCAGTTTATCCATTCTTTAATTAATTTACAAGTTGATACACACTGTATAAACAGAATACACTTTGACGTGGAATAATACTTCAATTTAGGTTACTACAGTATTATTATTATTGTTTGCTTAGCAGATATCCTAATCCAGGACAATTTACAGTGCGTACAAAGTATTACAGTTAAGTGCAAGTACAAAAAATGTTTACAAGTAAGATTAAAAGGTGGCGTTTCTTGTCATGGTTGATGTTTGATTCTTCTTAAAATGTAAAAATAAAAATTGATACTTTTATAATGTTAACTCATTTAATACCGCTTTCTTGATACAGTCTTGATAATAGGCTACAAATGCAGAATAGAGCACATGTTTAAAAATGTACACTACATTCACTAATGTAATACTGAAGCAATAATAATAAACAAACATACATCATATTGTTACAATTACAGATTGTTAGCATGTACTGTAGCTATTTTACATATTAGAAAAAGCAGGCTGTCTTTGGTCAGATGACACACCCCTTAACAGCAACTTAGGAGCAACATAGCAAAAGGGCATTGATATGATGCGTCTACTGTACATACTTGCAAGGATTTTTATGTCAATTTCTTCGAATTCTTGTTCATCTTCTTCTCTCCCTCCTCCCCAAGGCCTTGTCTACACTATGGGGAAAAATCAATCTAAGCTACGCAATTTGAGTTATGTGAATAGCTAACTAAAATCGATGTAGCTTAGATCTACTTACTGCAAGGTCCACACTAGGTGATGTCAACGGGAAACGCTCTCCGGTCAACTCCCCTTACTCTTCTCGATCTGGTGGAGTTCAAGTGTCAACGGGAGAATGATCTGCGGGTCTTCTCGACCACTGATGCATCGATTGCCTTGTGTCAATCCCCCGGTAAGTGTAGACAAGCCCTAAGTGGCTATCATCTCCTGTCCCTATGGACCATCTTCCATTTCTATGACTTTCTCTGTTCAATTCTCTATTCGCAGGAGAAGTGACTTTAAATTCCACACTGATGAACAGGCTGACTCCACTGCCTCCCACTTTCTTAAATGTATTTGACTTTCATCTCTGGTTTCATCCCCATATTCAACATCTATGTCACTACTGATCTGATCTTCACGAAGAACTGTTGTGTCTTCACTTTTGTTACTTCCAAGCTCCCCACTGTTCAAACCTCACCATTTCTTTTTCAACGTTGCTTATGCTTTCACGTTTTCTTTCCCCTAGCCTTCCTCCCCATCTGAGTACTTGATGCTTGCCTTCAACTGGAACTTCTCTTCTACTGGATTTCTCCACTCTCTTCTGTTACTACAGTCTCTCTTCCTCATTCCTGGCTCTTCCCTATTTCAACATCTGCAGTCCTTGTCTTTCTCTGGAGGAGTCCTATGAGTATTCAAATCTCAACTTTAAGTTTGTCTAACACTTCAGATCTGCTTCGTTTCCTAATGAATAATACTATTTCTCTTGACTAATTTCCTTGGGCTTCAACTGTGTGTTCTTTCAAACAATTCTAAAGATATTCTTTTATCATACAGTAAGCATAGAAAATATTGCATGAAAATAACCCATTACAATACTGCACAATCCATCTTTTCAGAGAAATAATTACTTTTCTAAACATGGAGGACCATTTTAGAAAATAGGCTTGTAAATATCTGTAGTGTCCTATGGTAACACTAAGTTAGGCACATGCTTAGAGAGGACTACAGAACTACAGGGTACATTATTAAATAACAGTTAATATTCAGTAAGTAGCTTTCTAAATAAATGGCAATATTGAAACAGTTTTATAAAAGGTTTGAAAAAGGTAGAAGTATCTCATTTTAGATAATAAGCACTGCATTTTTTAAAAAAGCTGGCAAGATAGAATTGGCTCTCTTTCCACTCTAAATCTCAATTTTCCTACATGCTAGACTGCACAAGATAGTGTGAAATATGTTAACTGTCTCCACAGCCCCTGAAGAAACAAGAGCACATCCAGCTACTCTGATAGTTAAGAAACGTCACACTCCCATGGCTTTGGGTTTCACACTTATCACTTTGCACATTGCTTTTTCAATGGGATTCTTAAACTTGCTATACACCTGAGAGCAGAACATACCACTGAATTAGCACAAATCTGATCATGAATTCTGAAGCAAAACCATGTTAATCCATTTTCTGCAACAGATATAATTCATGTCACATGACAAATAGCAAAAGAAGAAAACCTGACTGATATACAAGCACAAAAGCAGTAATAGTACAGAAACTGGCATCCATATATAAGTTACTGAATGGGTAATGAGGTAAAGCAGCAAGATATACAGTCAAAGTGGAGCAACAATTATAATATTGCCAAAAGAGGGAGAAAGAAAGGAAAGGACAGAAGTGCTCTGAGCTCCCATATCAAGTTTCACCGACTGTAACAAGACTTAATCATTGTTTCCAATCTCAGGACAAAAAAACCCCCACAGCTACAGTACTAGCCCACCATGTTTCCTGATGCAAAAATTAAATAAAGAAAATGTTTATTTCAAATCTTAAAGATTACAATTTTTCTGATCTACCGTCAACTCTTTTCCTCCTCTCCTCAGAAATTTTTAAAAAGTCAGTTTTGCGCTCAAAAACATGCCACTCTGGAAAATCCTGGAGTCTAAAGCTCTTTATCTACAGAGTAAAATAGGCAGCATCAATTCAAGCTGCCTGGTATTGCTCCACCAATGTGCTTATATGTCATTTAGGGTAGTGGCTTGTGTTATATTTGAAGTTTTTTCACGAGGAAAGGGAATGGCTCCATCCAGACACTTCACAAAGTCTTCTAAGTAGTCAGATAATGACTTTATTACTACCCACATAGACTGGATTTCAACTAGCAACCTCTCAACAAAAGGCTCCATAACCCATCAATAATTCCCCTAGTTATAGTCTGGAAGCAACTACAGTTAACAGAGACCGGTATTTTTAAGTAAAAAGGAATTAAACTCTTCTGTACTGAATATTGATTGAACAAACAACCATACTCTTTGCAGAATTTTAACTAACATGCTCTGTGCAAAAATTTGTGCAAATTTTTTTTTAAATCAATTGTATTGAACACACTATTTTAGCCTATAAAATGTCACTGCAAAGATGAAGCAACCCTAAAACAGGTATGCAGCATTTATTGTTTATAATTCTAGTCTCCTAAAAACAAGTAAAAAAAAAAAATCAATGTTTTCCAGACAATCACTACCACTACTTCTCCTCTTTTAAATACAGAACAAAAAAAGTTAATAAAATATTTACAATTCTATGATCAAAGTATAGGCTGCTGACTGACAATCAAACTTGAGATTTAAGGTAGGCATTTTACATCTTTAATTTGTAAAATATAGAGAGCTGTGCAAATCCTACTAACTTAAAAATCTTATGAAACAAACAAAAAAACAACCACCACCCTCCAATACATTAATGAAATGGAGGGACAGGGGAAGAGAGGTAAGGAGTAGACAACAGATAACAGTACTGCTCTTTTGTACTTGAAGGCATAATGGAATTTTCTTAGAATCAACTCTATGAACCAGTGGCTCTGACTGAAACCAAAGAAACACGATCTATTCAGAGGATTGCACAGCTACTTCAGACAATAAAGCTAAGATGTCTAATTATTGGTATATGCTACAGAGTTCAACTAGCAAAATATAAAAATATATGTACCTTAATATAATCTTGGCTAAAAAAGTTTCCTTGGAATGAAACCTCAGGCTGACCTAAGTCTAATGCTGTCATCAAGATAATTTATAAGCAGACTATCAAAATGAACTTTGAATGGTTAGTAGTTATAGCAACTGTTGCATTACACGTGCTGTCCATAGAGATGGACAAAGATACCTAGCAACAATAGAAGGTATACATAACAAGGAAAGTCAGCTCTAGAAGACAGACTGAAAATAATCAGTGACCATAAGGTTACTTTATATGGTTCTCATGCTGAAAAGTATTGGAGAACTCAGCACCTTGCAGGAGTGAGCTCCACCTCTCCTATTCATGTTTTAGAAATAACATTAAACATTCTCTCCTCATGTTTAGTCCTAAACAAAACTTTGAAATTTATAAATTAAGTGACCTTCTACTGTGCAATTAAAATAAAATATAGAGGTAGTGTAACTTGGTTTACTCACTATTATTCACAGTGATAAAAAACAAAATGAAAAAGCACAAACAGATGGATTTTAGTACAAAGTTACTAGAAATCAAACACTGGTCTCATTCGAGCAAGCTGCAACTCCATATTTTTCTTTGTTGGTAAGATGTATGACAAAGAACAAACATGGAACACTGCCCATGACAAGAGATAAAACAAACCAATTACCATTAGGTGTGTATAGCAGACAGACAATTATTTGAAGGACAGTGATACTTCTAAAAACCTTTCAGTATTTAGTTAGCCCACTTTTTTCAGCAAAACTCTGATATGTAACACCTGAAAGTTCTCCGTTGCTTAAATACAATTTTCAGGACACTAAAGAAAAACTGATGTGTGGGCAGAACTATTACAATATATGCAGGAATAACATTTACCATAGAAATTTTTCAAGTGCCTGGACAACGTAAGTTGGAAGGGGAAATTGTTAGTGACGAAAAATAGGGTTACCATATTTAAAAAATAAAAAAAGAGGACACTCCACAGGGCCCTGGCCCCGCCTCTTTCCCACCCCTGGCCCTGCCCCAACTCCGCCCCCTCCCCGCCCATTCCTCAAAGTCCCCGCCCTAACTCCCCCTCCTCCCTCCCAGCCACGCGAAAAGGGCTGCCCAAGCACTACCGGCTTCACGGTTTGCCGGGCAGCCCCCAGACCCTGCGCCCCTGGCCGGCACTTCTCCAGCTGTGCTGGGGAAGTG